>NC_134362.1:70826291-70958791 GCF_048569485.1 Anomaloglossus baeobatrachus | reverse complement strand
CATTTACGTACTGCTGATATACTATGATCGGAAAGGGATACTATCCTCCTCCTTCTCCTATTCCTTGTGCAACGTCACTTTTAATTGTATATTTATATATTTTTATGGTCTAATAAAGATATCATTTTTACATGGATTTTCTCTTTCGCCTTATTTGCACTGTTATGCACTTTGGGGAAATCTGTATTTCTTAGGTGATATATAGGCGATATTATACATAAGGGACATGGTTATAGGATTACATTTTACAGTATATGGTATTTTGGGAATGAGGAGTCAGATTCAGGATTGGTTATTCATTTCCATAAACGCCATTAGTCCGTACAGAGCTGTAATGTTGTAGTGTGCACGAGTCCTGATGCTTTTTAGCCTAATACATCTTTGTTTGTCAGCAGATTATTACAGATGATTACATTGCTGGTGCTGCACTATATATCTCTATACAATCAGAAGAAAACTTAAGAAACCAAAAATATTTATCAACAACCTAAATAATATAGAGTACGACGTAAATAACATATTCTATGCGCTGTGTAATATGAAGTGTAAACCCCAGATCTGATGTCACTGTGTAACCATCAGTGTTATTTGCATTGGAATGTGATAACATTGTGTTTGTAGACGAGGGCGGAGCTATCACCATCACTGGCCCCTCCCCCAATGTAGTGTCTCCGCCCTATATAATGAGGCCTCTTCCATCTGCTCCTCACATCTCACCTGTAGTGGTACAGAAATGAGGAGCACAATGCAGGCGGCTTACCTCCTCATCCTGTGCTGTGTGACACGCACACTGTCCGCTCCTGGTAAGTCCAGCTCCATTATTGTATCTATTCTCTGACTTCTTACAGCTTCTTAGTATATGTCATATTTATTTTATAGTATCATACAGTGTTGTAATCCTCTAAGAATATGTCTAATATCAATGCCTTCATTTAATTGCACTATTAACCCCTTAACCCTTAACTTTTTCAATTTCTTTATTTAGTTTTTCCAAACCTTCTTTCAAGAACCATAACTTTTTTTATTTTTCCATCAGTATAGCCATACGATGGTTTGGTTTTGCAGGACGAGTTGTACTTTTGAACGACACCATTCATTCTGTCCCATATTGTACTGAAAACCAGGGAAAACAATTCCAAATTCAGTGAAATTGCAAAAAAGTGCAATTCCACAAAGGTTTTATGGGTTTTATATTTGCCATCTTCACTCTATGGTAAGACTGACCAGGGAGTGTGATTCCCCAGGTCAGAACGAGTTTGTAGATACCAAACATGTATAGTTTTACTTTAATCTAAATGGTGAAAAAAATTCACAAACATTTGTCAAAAAAGATTTGTGCTTTTTGTCGCTATTTTCTGAGACCTGTAGCGTTCTCATTTTTCAGGATCTGGGGCTCCGTACCGGCTTTATTTTTTGAGTCTTGAGCTCACGTTTTTAATTATACTATTTTTGTGTAGATGAAATTTTTTGATTGCTTGTTATAGCATTTTAATACAATGTTGCGGTGAACCCAAAAATCTAATTCTGGTGTTTTGATTTTTTACCGATCAGATTACTTTTATATTTTGATCGGGCATATCTGAAAGCAGCGATACCAAATATGTATATATGTTTTTTTATTTTATTGTGTTATTTTCAATGGGACAAAAGAGGTACTATTTGAACTTTTGGATTTTTTTTTTTGTTTTTGTCATATTTAAATTTTTTTTTTTTTTATTGATTTTTATTAGGCCCGTTTTAGGCCCCATGTGCATGCTGTGGTTTTTGATGCTTTTCTGGTGCATTTTGTGGTGACTTTTTAGTCTTCATAAACTGCATGCTTTTCCTTTCCAAGCAAAGTCTATGAGATTTTAGATTTGCTTGTGCACACGTTGCTTTTTTTTGGGCTGCATGTTTGTGTTGACCACAAAAACGCATGTCAATTATTTTGCATTTTTGACCCATTGGCGATTAAAAATAAATAAACGCATTGTCAAAAAATGCACCAAAAACGCAAGCCTTTTGATACTTTTTTTGGCTACAGGATGCATTTTTTTGGTCACCACAAAAGTGCAATATGCGGACATAGCCTACAATTGACAAAAATGAACAGTGACGTATAAGAATGTGCTTGGTGGTAAAGGGTAAAGGGGTTAATTATGGACATAGCTAGGAGCACAGCTTGGGCTGGATTGTGAGAATGTAATAAGAAAATAAATTACGGTTTTGTAAAAAGTGATCCACACGTGGCTGCAATCCTCCCCCAAAAAAACTAGGCATATAATGTTCTTTATGTGTGATAGCATTCTAGAACACAACAAGAAGATAACTGTTGATGAGTCTTAGTACAGGCAATATCTGTGATTAACCCCTACTCTGCAAGCTGTAAATATTTTACATTTTGCAACATTTCTCCAATCATTCTATTGTTATAATGTTTAAATTATTACCAGGGATGTATCTTAATAAAATATATTAAATAGTATAGAATAGTATATAGTATATATTCTAGTATATTATACATAATATGATATATATATATATATATATATATATTAGTACAGATTCTACACTGGGGCCCAGAAAGATCCTATATCTATATGTAGATATGTAGATATATATCTATAGCTATATGAAGGTGTATAGATAAGTACACACACATAGATAAGTACACACACACATACACGCGCGCACACTCACACATACACACTCACACATACACACTCACACATACATACACACACACACACATACACACATACATACATACATACATACACACCACACATATACATACACACACCACACATATACATACACACACCACACATATACATACACACCACACGCATACATACATACTTACACAAACACACGCATACACACACGCACACGCACATACACACACGCACATACACACATGCATACGCACATGCACAAGCACACGCACATGCACATGCACACGCACTTGATGTTCCTGGGCCTCAGTGTGAGATCCGTAACTGGTCCCTAAACTGTGTCTTGTGCACTAAAATTGGTCAGATAAAAATACTGTCCAAAAATGGGTACAAAAAAAAATAAAACCTGAATATATCTATATGTAAACGAACCATGAGATCACATCAGGAGTAGAATGGCTGGCTTCCTGCACACATGCATCAATGTGATAAATGTGCTGCAATTACTGATATTTTCAGACTAGTAAAATCATCCTCTCTGAAAATTTTCCCCATTATTCTGTTCTATAATCTTAATTCTTTGCAGTTGAAGGCCCAGCACATTCTGTTCCTTTAAAGGGAATCTGTCACCAGGTTTTTGCCACTTAATCTGAGAGCAGCATGATGTAGGGGGCAGAGATCCTGCTGTGTCACTTACTGGTCTGCTTAGTGTAGTTTTGATCAAATCACTATTTAATCAGCTGTAGATTATCATTACAGGACTACTTGGCGTGCTGCAGGTAGTCCAGCATATTCATGAGCTCTGTATAACTGCTAGATCTGTAGCAGAGAAAACATTGATTTTCTCAAAATGAGAGCAAACCGCTCAGTAAGTGACACATCACTGGAATCAGGGTCTCTGTCTCTACATTATGCTGCTCTCAGATGGGGGAGCAAAAACCTGGTGACAGATTCCCTTTAACACACATAGGTGCTCTCAGACACTAATCCCCTGATATTTTTGCAGTCTTTTTTTTTTGTTGCTTAGTAACTAATTAATAAATTGATGTCTGTTAACTACTGATTATATATGATACTTCATTTTCACCTCTATACTCTTGTTACTGTGTATTTATTGTGGTGTAATGCAGCACTGGATTTATCTGTGATTAGCACCTGTCTTATTACATTATTGTTGTTTTTTCTGAGTTTTTTAAGTGTTGACGTTTTAATGGTTACAATAAAATATGATCTGTTTTATACAGAACCCTTCATCCACAATTTTTTATTTGTCAAATTAATTTGCATATGTGACATGTGCCTTACGTACCACATTGGGACCCTTGTTTCTAATTCTCTTCCCCCCGGTATTCAGGAATTCTACCTAACATATGTAGTTTGTGTTTTTTATATTATATACCGTATAATAGTATACATTATACTGTATATACACTCACTTAATGTTCCTGGGCCCCAGTGCAGCACCATCATGTGGGATATTTCATATTGGTCTCTTTATTACGCAAAGTGTAAAGGGAATTATACCGCACCAATACAGGCTAAGGCTATGTGCGCACGTTGTGTACTAGCCCTGCAGAATTTTCTGCAGCGATCTGAACAGCACACGTGCGCTTCAAATCGCTGCAGAAACAGTCCGTAAGGAAAAAAATAAAGCCGATTTCATGCGCTCTGACTGCAGCTCCTCCCATAGGCAGAGCGGGGACTGCAGGCAGAGCGCACGGAAGAAGTGACATGTCACTTCTTAGAACGCGCGCTTCGGGCAGCAGCCGAAGCGCTGCGCTCTAAGACGCCACGTGCGCACAGCTCCTGCATAATCATCATAGATTATGCAGGGGACGCAGGACGCATGCAGTTACGCTGCGGTGCAGAGCGCAGCGTAACTGCATGTAATTACGCAACGTGCGCACATAGCCTAAAATGGGTAAACAAGCAAAACAAAGCCTAAATATATCTGTGCATGTATATTAGCTAAAGGCCACGTCTCACTAAGCAACATCGCTAGCGAAATCGCTGGTGAGGCACAGCTTTTGTGACGTAGCAGCGATGTTGCAAGCGATGTTGCTGTGTGTGACATCCAGCAACAACCTGGCCCCTGCTGTGAGGTCGTTGGTTGTTGCTGAATGTCCTGGGCCATTTTTTAGTTGTTGCTTTCCTGCTGTGAAGCACAGATCGCTGTGTGTGACAGCGACAGAGCAACAGCGGAATGTGCAGGCAGCAGGAGCCGGCTTCTGCGGACGCTGGTAACCTCGGTAAACAGCGGGTAACAAAGAAGCCCTTACCTTGGTTACCTGATATTTACCTTTGTTACCAGCGTCCGCCGCTCTCACTGTCAGTGCCGGCTCCCTGCTCCCTGCACACATAGCCGGAGTACACATCGGGTAATTAACCCGATGTGTACTGTGGCTAGGTGTGTGGGGAGCCAGCGCTAAGCGGTGCGCGCTGGTAACCAAGGTAAATATCGGGTTGGTTACCCGATATTTACCTTAGTTACCAAGTGCAGCATGCTTCCACGCGTCGCTGCTGGCTGGGGGCTGGTCACTGGTTGCTGGTGAGATCTGCCTGTGTGACAGCTCACCAGCAACCTGTGTAGCGACGCTCCAGAGATCCCGCCAAGTCAGGTTGCTGGTGGGATCGCTGGAGCGTTGCTTAGTGTGACTGTGACGGTACCTTAAGAGATGGCATAAGGGATAGAATGGCCGGCTTCCTGCACACATGCACCAATGTGATAAATGTGCTGCAATTAGTGACATTTGTGTAGACTAGTAAATTCATGCTCTCCGATAATGTTGATAAATTCTCCCCATTGTTCTATTCTTTAATTTAATTTTTCCCACTAGAAGAAATCTCAGCTGCACATTGTCTTCCTTCACACAGAGATGCTAATGTCCATTCCTTTTGTACTATAGTCTTTTTTAGTTTTCTGTTTACTGATCTCTTTTTTTTTTTTTTCTTTTTAGTTTTTGAAGGATCTGGATTAGGATCTGGCCAGGAAATTGGCACAATAATCGCTCAGGATGAAGGATCTGGCATTGAAGGATCTGGTGCAGTAATCGCTCAAGATGAAGGATCTGGCATTGAAGGATCTGGTGCAGTAATCGCTCAAGATGAAGGATCTGGCATTGAAGGATCTGGCGCAGTAATCGCTCAAGATGAAGGATCTGGCATTGAAGGATCTGGCGCAGTAATCGCTCAAGATGAAGGATCTGGCATTGAAGGATCTGGCGCAGTAATTGCTCAAGATGAAGGATCTGGCATTGAAGGATCTGGTGCAGTAATCGCTCAAGATGAAGGATCTGGCATTGAAGGATCTGGTGCAGTAATCGCTCAAGATGAAGGATCTGGCATTGAAGGATCTGGTGCAGTAATCGCTCAAGATGAAGGATCTGGCATTGAAGGATCTGGTGCAGTAATCGCTCAAGATGAAGGATCTGGCATTGAAGGATCTGGTGCAGTAATCGCTCAAGATGAAGGATCTGGCATTGAAGGATCTGGTGCAGTAATCGCTCAAGATGAAGGATCTGGCTTTGAAGGATCTGGTGCAGTAATCGCTCAAGATGAAGGATCTGGCATTGAAGGATCTGGTGCAGTAATTGGTCAAGATGAAGGATCTGGCATTGAAGGATCTGGTGCAGTAATCGCTCAAGATGAAGGATCTGGCATTGAAGGATCTGGTGCAGTAATCGCTCAAGATGAAGGGTCTGGCATTGAAGGATCTGGTGCAGTAATCGCTCAAGATGAAGGATCTGGCATTGAAGGATCTGGTGCAGTAATCGCTCACGATGAGGGATCTGGAATTGAAGGATCTGGTGCAATAATCGCCCAAGATGAAGGATCAGGCATTGAAGGATCTGGTGTAATAGTCGCTCAAGATGAAGGATCTGGCATTGAAGGATCTGGTGCAGTAATCGCTCAAGATGAAGGATCTGGCATTGAAGGATCTGGTGCAGTAATCGCTCACGATGAGGGATCTGGCATTGAAGGATCTGGTGCAGTAATCGCTCAAGATGAAGGATCTGGCATTGAAGGATCTGGCGCAGTAATTGCTCACGATGAAGGATCCGGCATTGAAGGATCTGCACAATAATCGCTCAAAATGAAGGATCTTAATCTGGCATGGATTGTTTCTCTAAAAAATAAAATAGTTTAAAATATATAATGATTATGAAGTGATCAAGAAGCCAGATCACCTGCGGACATTAAGGACATGCCCCGTCTCATATTTGTTAAAGTGATTTCTTATTTTGTGTTTATTTAATGCACCTTATTCCACAAAACCAAAATGAGGCAAAGTAATCCAATCTGCACAGTCATCATGCATTTATCATCTGCCCTTTATCCATTTCACAGCTGAATGATAAACCGTATCTTTTTTATCTTTTTTAATAAAAAAATAACTTTTACTATATACCGCTTTTTATTTTATATGAATTTATATGAAATCTTTATATATGTGCGCTCCTTTAGTCAAGCCACACACACTAATAACACAATATTACATACACACTAACGATAAATACATATTATTGATATACATGTACATCTAGTGTTGTGGTTTAAAAGCCAGTCTTGACCTAAGATCTGCAGGAATAAGATACGCCAGATTTATTACGAGGCACAAGCTCTTTTTATATGTCTGTGCTAGAGTAAAGGGGGCTTTACACCCTGCGATATCGTTACCGATATCACTAGCGTGTGTACCCGCCCCCATCGGTTGTGTGACACGGGCAAATCAGTACCCGTGGCGTACAACATCGCTCAGAGGCGTCACACTACTTACCTGCCTAGCGACATCGCTGTGATTGGCGAACCGCTTCCTTTCTAAGGGGGCGGTTCGTTCGGTGTCACAGCGACGTCACTAAGCAGGCGCCCAATAGGAGCGGAGGGGCGGATATGAGCGGGACGTAACATCACGCCCACCTCCTTCCTTCCTCATTGCCGGCGGCTGCAGGTAAGGTGAGGTTCCTCGTGCCTGCGGTGTCACACATAGCGATGTGTGCTGCTGCTGGAGCGACGAACTACATCGTACACGCAGCAGCAACGATAATTGAGAATAGGGGGTGATGTCACCGATTAGCGATTTTGAACGGTTTTGCGATGATTCAAAATCGCTAATAGGTGTCACACGCAACAACATCGCTAAAGCGGCCGGATGTGCATCACAAATTCCGTGACCCCAACGAGATCGTAGCGTGTAAAGCAACCTTTACACACAGTGCTGGTTCATTTGTTGCTCGTAGCGTGTAAAGCGGCCTTAAGGCTGAGCTCACATGTCCTGGAATCATCTGTTAGAATGGATCCGTTGGGGATCTGTTGATGAAAAAAGTTGTGCGTACATAACATCTGTAGTCAAATAATTGTCTACCGGATCCGTTTTGGGTTTTTTTTTAATGTATGTCTATGGAGAACATATCTGTTAACTGATTGCTATTCTGACATCCGTTATTCTTGCATTTGTAATGGATCCGTTTTTTTTACTTACAGGATTCGTTTTAAACGAAAGATGAATAGCAATCCGTTAACTGATTGTTCTCCATAGATTCCCATGTTAAAAAAAATGGACCCGGCAAACATTTTGCCAACGTATATCTGCAGGATCCGTTCTAACGGATAATTACAGGACATGTGAACTCAGCTTAAGTCATGAACTCCAGTCATACACGTCTGCAACAATTTAGGCCACACAATCTATTGATTCCATCAAGCTCCACTTATTTTTCATAAAATGGGCAGAGATAACCTAAAAACACAAGTTACACCATGTAACTAAGTTGTGTGAAAATATGCAGCTGTAATACTACTTCCAGGAAGTCAATAATTAAATAATCAATGGGAAACTGAAGCATTTTTAAGTAATGGGTGCTTTACACGCTGCGACATCGCTACCGATATATCGTCGGGGTCATGACCATTGAGGAAGGATTCTCCAGTCGTGCTGTATGTGTGTTACCCACCAATACCATCTGTAAATAATACACGAACTGCATGTGACTTGGTTTAAAATTGGCCACAGCAGCCTTTATTACCTATTATTTACATACTAACACAAGGGGGCGCCGTCCAACGGGCGACCCCAACAAATAACAATAGGTAACACAGTAACCAATACAGTAAATATACAACCCTGAGTAGGCCCAGTCCAGGAACCACTTCTCACCCCAGTATCCCTGGCCGCAACACACCGACCCAGAGATGAGGTATTAATCACCTACGGATTAACCCCCCAACTTTGCAGAACCCCGTGCCTGCAACATCCCGGAACCTGGAGCCACCATACCAAGATGGTGTCTCTCTGTCCAGTTACCATTGCCTTCAACCGCCTCTGGACCAGACCTACCCCCCGCTGCTGTGACAAAGAAACAACCCAGACCAAATTCCCCTCGGCATTATACACAAGGGAGGGTGGGCGGGGATCGTTCCATATCCGGAAGTCAAGAGAGAGGGGGTAAGTCAAGGTCCTTTACTTACACCCCTCAACTGCCCCACCTCTTCCTCCAGAGAACTCCTCCTACCCACCAATCCCTTTACTCTGCCTTATAAACAAACCATTCCTGTTTCCATTAACCCCATCACTCCTTCCCTTCCCTCTAGTCATGTCGCCCCTCCACCCTATGGGTTCCATGGCTTTCTCGTCGTTAGTGACGTACATCCGGCGCCGGTAGTGACATCGCAGCGTGTGACACCAAGGAGCGACGATCAATGATCACAAAAGCATGAAAAATCGTTGCTCATTGACACGTCGCTCCTTTCCTTAATATCGTTGCTGCTGTAGGTATGATGTTGTTCGTCGTTCCTGCGGCACCACACATCGCTATGTGTGATGCCACAGGAACGACGAACATTTCCTTACCTGCATCCACCGGCAATGAGGAAGGAAGGAGGTGGGCGGCATGTTCCGGTCGCTCATCTTCGACCCTCCTCTGCTATTGGACGGCTGCCGTGTGACATCGCTGTGACGCCGCACGAACCGCCCCCCTAGAAAGGAGGTGGATCGCCGGCCACAGCGACGTCGCAGAGCAGGTATGTGCGTGTGACGCTGCCGTAGCGATAATGTTCGCTACAGCAGCGATCACATATCGCACCAACGACGGGGGCGGGTGCTATCGCTCGCGACATCGCTAGCGATGTCGCAGCGTGTAAAGCACCCTTAAGACCCTTCCAGAAAGTCTGGAGGGGGCATGAAACTACATGAAATAGATGGAAACTGCTCAAATGAAAAGGGAACAGCATTAGTGATGGGTGAACCCAAACTGTAAAGTTTGGGGTCCGTCCTGGATACCTAGTGTCTGGGCATGGCCCCCGAACAGATAAAGCAGACGGCTAAGGCTGCAGCTTATCTTGGCTGTGTATCAAAGTAAGCGGGACTCAGCGTATTTTTAA
Organism: Anomaloglossus baeobatrachus; assembly: GCF_048569485.1. Lineage (NCBI taxonomy): Eukaryota > Metazoa > Chordata > Amphibia > Anura > Aromobatidae > Anomaloglossus > Anomaloglossus baeobatrachus. The sequence continues at coordinate 70,948,757 of NC_134362.1, read as the reverse complement.
AAAAATTATTTAAACAAATAAATTGTGTGGGGTCCCCCCAATTTTGATGCTCTGCCATGATAAAGCAGGTAGCTGGGGCTGGTATTCTAAGGCTGGGGAGGCCCATGGTTATTGGGCCCCATCAGGCTTCAAATATCAGCCTAAGCTGCCCAGACTTGTCGCATCCATTATATGCCACAGTCACTTTACCAAGCTCATTTCGATATATCATTATATTACATATACATATACAGCTCATAGCTGCTACTAAGCCCTAGATTAGTCATGGGTAAGAGATATGAGACCCCCCCCCCATTTCTAATCCTGTAAGTTAAAAGAAATAAACACAAGCACCGAAAAAATCCTTTATTTAAAATAAAATTAAAAAAACACCCTCTTTCTCCAGTTTATTAACCCACCAAGCACCCAGGTCTGAAGTAATCTACATGAGGTCCCAAGATTATCCCGACTCTGCTACATACTGAAGTTGCGGCATACATTACAGATCATGGCCGCACATTACAGAACAGACACATTAGAGACCATAACCGCCTGCTGCAGCTTCTGGCAGACACTCATTTTGCCGCAGCTGTGAACAGTTACATCACCGAGTTTACCTGCGGTCACAGCTGGAGGCTCCCATGGTCGCCCCACCTGTGACCACAGGTAAATTAATCTCGGGTGAATTCATTGAATTCTGTGACCTGACCTCCGGTGAACTTATTGAGTTCAATGAGACCTGCATCTCCTGATAGAAAACCATGTTTTTTTGCTAAGAGATGCAGATTTGGTGCTGGAATTTATACACCAAATTCCTGCACCAAATTTCCATCTTCTGGTGAAAAAAAAGCATAAAAAAATGCAATGCAGTTTTGATGCGATATTGATGTGGTTTTTTTTTGCCAGAATATGCAGATTTGGTGCAAGAATTTGGTGAATGAATTTCAGCCCCAAATCTCCATTTCCTGGCAAAAAAACACAGTTTAGGTGCGGTTTTCTGCCAGGAGATGCAGATTTGGAGAAGAAATATCGGCACCAAGTTTCTGCACCAAATTCGCTTCTCCTGGCACAAAACCAAGGTTTTTGTTTGCCAAGAGATGCAGATTTGGTGCTGGAATTTATACATCAAATTCATGCACCAGATCTGCATCTCTTGGCAAAAAAATGCAGTTTTCTTCCAGAAGACGCAGGTTTCATTGAACTCAATGAGGTCACCTTAAGTGAGGTCACTGACTTCAATGAGTTAACCTGAGGATAGTTTACCTGCAGTCAAAGGTGGGGGACCGTGGGAATCTCCATATGTGACAGCAGGTAATCTCGGTGACGTCACCGCTCACAGCTGCGGCTCAGTCAGTGTCTGCCTGAAGCCGCAGCGAGCGGTTATTAGATATATAGATATATAGATAAAGATTTTACAGCTATCAGCCAAATAAATAATTAATTGAAAAAACAAGGCGCGGACCCTCCATTTTTGTACCAGCAAACATAAAGCAGACAGCTGAGGGCTGATATTATCAGGCTGGGAAGGTCCATGGTTGTTGGCCCCTTCCCAGCCTAAATATACAAGCCCGCAGTCACCCCAGAAATGGCGCATCACATTAGATGGTCCAGTTCTGGCACCTCGCCTTGTCTTTTCCTGATTGCCCTGGTATGCTGGCAATCGGGCTAATGGTTTATGGAGATAATGTCAGCTGTGTGGTGTCAGCTGGCCTCAAGGACTAGTATTAGCAATGGAGAGGTGTGCTGCGTGAGACCTCACAACTCTGATGAGAGGTGATATCAGTAACATTACCACTGTTTGGGGTTGCTGGGTCATACCAGGTCATGCCGGGTCATGCAGCACTGTGTGTGACGCAGATGAGCAGTAAAGTTAATGATGTCACCGCTCTATAGAAGTGCCGGGCCTCATATAGCGCAGGGTGGCCCAGAGAGACCTGGTGATGACCCGGCAACGCTGAATAGTGGTAATGTTACTGATTTCACCGCTAATCCGAGGCACCGGTTCTCATCTTACGGTTCGCAGCTTAGTGTGACCCAGAATTGCCTGTCAGCATAGTCTATGGAGTGTCAAAACGAGGATCCATAGACTTTGGTCGTTGGAATTCCTGGACTATGTCGGGCCAGCAGGGAATTTCTTTTCTTCTTTTGTATAACATGATGAATAAGGATAAATGTCTTGTTTTATTTCTCTGTTTGTAATTTTTGTCTGATATAATTTTTTGGACTACTAACGAATTTGGTGGCAGATTCCTTGGACTACGGCGGAGTTGCATGGGTTTGTTTTTATAACCTTTGTTTTTAATAACATGGTAAACAATGGTAAGTTTCTGAGAGTATTTATTGAAATAAATTATTTTTTCGTGTGTGTGTGTTTGTGTTTTTTTTTATTAGGCTGCTTTCACACTACGTTTTTTTAACATGCGTCATGAACGTTTTTTTAATGCAAAAACGGATCCAGTGCAAATGCGTTTTCATTTCAATGCATTTGCAATGGACTCACGTCAACATGCGTTCACCTGCGTTTGCGTGCGTTATAGTGAGGATCCAGCGACTTGCAGCTTTTTAACTTTTTTCAAAATCGCTACTTGTAGCGTTTTTGAGCTGCATCCAAATACTGTTTTTCACTGGATCCTGACTATACTGCACGCAAACGTATGTGAATGCTGGCATCCTAATAGACTGGATCCTGCTTGCTCTACTGAGCATGCCCAGAAACCAGCCTGGCGTGATCAGTCTCTCTCTCCCCCTCCCTCTCTCCCCCTCCCTCTCTCTCCTCTCTCTCCCCCGCCTGAGAGTGGCGGACGATCGTAACCAAGGTAAATATCGGGTAACCATGCAAAGCGCTTCGCTTAGTTACCCAATGTTTACCTTGGTTACGTGTGCAGGGAGCAGGCAGCCCGGCTCCTAGCAGCTACGGACGCTCATAACAAAGGTAAATATCGGGTATCCAAGCAAAGCACTTCGCTTAGTTACCCGATGTTTACCTTGGTTAGCAGAGTCTGCAGCTGTCAGATGCCGGCTGCCAGTCTATCACATTCAGTTCCCCTCACTCCCGATCACATGACTTCAATGCCTGCCCATAAACTTCAAGTGGCAGGATCCTGCAAAATAACACATGTGTTTGCATGCGTTTTTCTTTGTAAAAACAGGATCCACTTTTACAGCAAAAAACGTTCATGATGCATGTTAAAAAAACGCAGTGTGAAAGCAGCCTTACTGAGTTACTAATGGGGGTGTCTGATAGATATCCCTTTATTACTAACACCAGGGCTTGATGCCAGCTGACTCTTCACAGCTGACCCATAAACCATTACCCCGATTGCCACCACACCAGGGTAATTGTGAAGAGTCGGGAAAAGTGCCAGAATTGTCGCATCTAATGTAGGCAGCTGCAAGCTGGTATTTTGAGGGCTCAATTACCATGGACCTTCCCAGCCAATCAGCTGATCCCGGTCCCGGCGGCGGCAGCAGGCAGCCGGAAATGTTCAGTTCTGGAGCTGCTCCGTCTTCTGATATTGGCTGCAGCTGGGTACTGCACATTTGCTTCCTATTCAGATCAATAGGAGTTGGGATGTGCGGTACCCGGCAGCAGCCACTATCAGAAGATTGAGCAGCTCCGGAACTAAGCATCTTTGGCTTCCTGCTGCTGAGGGAACCGTAAACAGCTGAACGGCGAGGATGCGGGGTGTCAGATCCCAGCCAATCAAACATTGATGACCTATCCTAAGGATAGGCCATCAATCTAAAAATAATGGACAACCCCTTTAATACATAAAAAAAAAAATTTCTGGTACATGTCACATGGACAGCACACACATACACATGGACGGCACACGGATAACCCATATGTTCACATGTTTGGTCAAAACGGAATATGCCACACGTATTTTTTTAAATGGACGTGTGAAGGGGCTATAGTAGGGGCATACAATATACTGAATATGCAAGGAGTTTATATAGTAACATATTAAATATTGCTTACACCTTCTGAATGCCCGTACAACTAAAAAGGAAGAACAGCATAAAGGGTAAACCTTGTTACATCAATTAACACATATTTCAATTTTATTTCTAATGTGGGATATATCCATTTTGGAACGTTGTCTCCAAAAAGTAACAAAAAAATGCAGAGGAGAAAGTTTCTATGGACAGTTTTACTACTGAAATGTATACCTTCTCTATCAGAGCTTTTGTGTCCTTGGTGTTCCTTACTCATTATCATATTAAATACCTATTCTAGTGGTGCATTTGCACATCATGGTGCCCGGGGGCAGGAAAAGTGAATAGAAACCGATTTCAGTACACATTTACATAGTCTAGCATTGAAAATCCCCCCAAATCCCTTCCCATCACAGGACACAGAGTTATAATAATATAAATAAATTAAAAGTAAAAAAATAAGATGGCAGGATTACAGACTAAAATATCAAGTGGGAATTTGTCTAGCACCCGTAACTCCATGATGCTGAATGCTCAAAAAATAAAATAAGCGGTTTACAATCATGGTCAGTAAATTCACAATAAAGACAAGCATCAGGATAGGTTCACACTTCATGTTCATAGTAAACAACCACCAATACTTACATATGAGTGGAATTTATCTCTACTTGATCTTGCAAAAAATCAGCATTTGGTAAAATGCTAATTTTTGTTAGCAATTTGCTTCCACGAGGATGCAGCCATAAAGGGTCATCAAGAGGTTAAAAAAAGTCCTTATACTCACCGCACCGCTCACCTCTCTTGCCCCTCCACTACTCATTGCCACTTGTCCAGTCCTTGTTGCATTTTCTGATTCCCGACGCTTGCTCTTGAATCCTAGATGGTTTCTGCGCATCCTCGCGAGATGTCACAGCGGACGTCATGATGCCGTGACCTTCTGAGTGTTTGCGCCAGTATTACAGGGAGAGCAGCGGGATCAGAAAATGCAGCGAGGAGCGCATGGGAAAGGGGAAGGGGAAGGGGGGGCATTGAGTAACAGTGGGGCTGGAGAGGTGAGTATAAGGACATTTTGTTTATTATGCCTTGGGGTTTGTAGAGGCCCCAGAACATGATAAGGGACATTAGATTTGCGCAGTTAAAGCATACCAATAGGCAAATTTGAATTTTGCCTGATCCACTCATCTCTCATCTTCAAAGCCGATCAGAGGCCTGTTTAGATAGCCTGACTGTGCTTTCGATACACACAGAACAATCGGTAATAGTGTTCTGTGCTTATACAGTCCTTGACAAAAGTTCTGTCGCTTATCCATGTTATGTAAATAAAAGCTTATAACCTGACTTTAAATTCATCCATTGGTTTTTAAATTACTCTTTTGAAAGCTGAAACCCTCCCAAATTTTGTTTAGGTTATGAAAATAAAGTTGCTGCAAAGCTGAAATATTGATCATTTAATGAACACAGAAAGGTCAGATTTTGGCAAGACAAACGTTTTGTCGCCTTGTCATATATTGCACCCAATCCTAGTTTACATCCTCACCTGTGCTCACTAAATGATCGGTTAATTAGTGGGTGTGTATAAAAAGAAACCCAGCTCCCCAGACCTTCACTTGGACTGCAACTTGACCTCTGACAACATGCCAAAAATCCACAATGCGACCAAAGCCTTGATTATCAAGAGGCTGAAGACCAGATCCACTGCAGAGGTGGCTGGCACCTTTAATGTGTCTCAGCGTCAAGTACAAAGAATTAAAAAAAGATTTGAAGAGACTTGAGATGTTTTTGACAAGCCCAGGTCTGGCAGACCCTGCAAGACAACTGCTCAGGAGGAACGTTTGTTGGTTAGAAAATCCAAACCCAGCCCCTCTTCCACTGCATTATAGCTCCAAAAGGCCTGGTCACCTCAAGAACCTGTGTCAACTAGAACAGTTTGTAGGATTCTGTCTCGAAATAGCCTCCATGGTCGAATCAGTGCCCAGAAGACAGCACTTATCAAAAGGCAATTAAAAAAACGTGTGGCATTTGCCAAGTCCCACAGCCTGCTAAACAGATGGACGCTGGAAAAGTGGCAGAAGGTGGATTTCTCTGATGAAATACTGCAGGAGACCTACTGGAGCCCGTATAGATCCAGAAAACAGTTAAGTTTGGTGATGGAAAGATCATGGTCTGGGGTTACATTCAGGATGGAGGTGTGCGAAACATTTGCAAGGTGGAAGGCAATATCAATAGCCTAAAATATCAGGAAGTATTAGCTACCTCTTACATTCCCAATCAGAAAAGGGGTCAAATTCTGCAGCAGGATGGCGCTCCATCTCATACATCCATCTCTACAACAAAGTTTCTCCTGGCAAAGAAGATCAAGGTGCTCAAGGACCGGCCAGCCCAGTCACCAGACATGAACATCATTGAGCATGTTTGGGGTAGGATGAAAGAGGAAGCTTGGAAGAAAAAAACAAATAATGTAGATGAACTCTGGGAGGCATGTAAAGCTGGGTTTACACACTGCAACATCGCAAAGGACATCGCTGTAACGTCACCGGTTTTGTGACGTAACAGCGACCTCCCTAAGTCTCTACTGAGTCTCTGGTGAGCTGTCAAACAGGCAAACCTGGCCAACAACGCAACAGCGATCCGGACCTGCAGAGCGACCTAGCTGGTTGTTGGGGACGTTGATAAGCAGCTTTTTGAAAGGGAAGTTGCTAACAAAGTCGCTGCAAAGTCTTTCACACACTGAAACTTTCTAGCGATCATGCTGCACAGCGGGAAACAAAGGACCTAGGAATGGTCCTGAACGATTTGTAGCGATTACAACTTCACAGCAGGGGCCAGGTCGCTGATAGGTTTCACATACTGCAATGTCGCTGGGGAGGTCGCTGTAACGTCACAAAACCGGTGATGTTACAGCGATGTCGTTTGCGATGTTGCAGTGTGTAAACCCAGCTTTAGACTGCATTCTTTGCTATTCCTGATGACTTCATCAATAAATTGTATAAATCATTGTTGAACTGCATGGATGCAGTCCTTCAAGCTCATGGAAGTCACACAAAATATTAAATATGGCTCTAACAGCACCACACCTTCATTCACCAATGTTATGCAACATATCTTTATATTAGAAGTTCATTATTTGTTTGAATTCCACATTACTTTCTGTGGGTGACAAAACTTTTGTCTTGCCAAAATCTGACCTTTCTGTGTTCATTAAATGATCAATATTTCAGCTTTGCAGCAACTTTATTTTCATAACCTAAACCAAATTTGGGAGGGTTTCAGCTTTCAAAAGAGTAATTTATGAAACCAATGGATGAATTTAAAGTCAGGTTATAAGCTTTTATTTATATAACATGGATAAGCGACAGAACTTTTGTCAGGGACTGTAGGTAGAGATGAGTGGACACATGGAAGTTTGGTTCGGTGGGTTCAACCGGACTTTAGATAAAGTTCTGTTCTGGACCCGGACTTGACCTGAACCTTAATGGAAGTCACTGATTGGACAGTTTGGGTCTCCGCCCTCATGCAGCCAGCCATAAACAGATCATTTATGGGGCAGACAGGGTTTTCCATTTATTCTTTTGTTTGGTGCACACTACATCCCATCATACTGTTGTTACCCCAGTGTAAGATGATCAAACACTGCAGGCAGCTCGCACTGGGCCATGCACCTAGCGTACCTGAGCACAGAGCGCAACCTGGCACAGTGATGCTCATGTGAGTGGTTTACATATGACGCTGCCACGGGGTTGGGAGTTACCCGTCACTGGGCCGCGGTGCTTCTCCTGGGTCGCTGCAGTGGCCTTGCCCAGTTCTGTGACCTCAGTGGTGTCAATAAAGCAGGAAATGGGGATGAGTAGTTGTTGTTCATGACGCCACCTGTGGTATGTGGCCAATATTAGCCGCTGATGCGGGACTCCTTCTCTGGGGCGGATGATAATGCAGCACGGATGGTACAGCTCTCCACAGAGAGAGCTCAGGCCCCAGGTAGGATAATGATGGTAGTAGTCGCCTAAGGCGGAGAGGTGTGAGGTTGCGAGCGCTGACAGTGATGGGACAACACAGAGGGTGCAGTTAAAGTTCTTTTACTCACTGGAAACACACTGCCGTTGGAGTGCCTGAATACGCTGTGATGGGGGATACTTCGGAGGTCGAGGCCGGTGTGTCCTTCTGTGCGTCACCTTTCCACGGTTTCCTTCCACCCCCAGATCCTGGAAGTGGAACAGATCACGGGTGCCTTCTGCATTCCCTGCACACCCTAGGATCCCCCTTCTTTCCTAAGAACCCTGGTCAACCCTCCAGCTCCAGACCACGGGCCCCAAACTATCTGTGTCTTTGCTTGCTTGACCATTCCGGAGTCCGACCTGACTTGGACTCTGTCCGGTGCTAACTCCCTGTTGTGTGTGAGATGGCTCCTATCTTCCCCTGTAGAAGCCCCGATTCCCGGATTCCTGAACTAGTGGGCAAGAGGTTCCATACCTCATGATGGCTACCCCAGTACCTACTGTAGCTGTTACGAACCGGCGCTGCCATAGCCGCAAGCAGCCTGCTGCGGTTCCTGTTGCGCCCAGGCGCCGGCTGCCGTTCTTGGCCGTGCCTCGGGTCGTCCAGTTGGCTGTTCCTTCCACCACGTCTAAGTGTGGAGAGGCGGCTAGTGCGCATGCGTGCGCCGATTTACCCCAGTCAGAGTTTAAGACCGGTGTTTTGCCTAGTGAGCATGCTCAGCCTGTTTGTGTTATGTCTGAGACTAAGTCCTCAGTTAAGGCTACTGAGCATGCTCCCACAATTAACCCTAACAGCCTCTTTGCACAGGTACTTGGACTTCGTGCTGTGTCTAAGTTCTGGGATGTGCCTACTGAGCATGCTCAAACTGATAGTCTGCTTTCTAAGCCTGTGGCTCAGGCTACTGAGCATGCTCAGGCACTTAGTGCATCAGAAGCTAGGTCCGGTAAGGACCTCACTGAGCATGTCCGTGAGGTGGCAGGCCCTGATAGGGCAGAGGGTGTCAGGTGTCCTGATGACGTGGCAACTCCGGACTGGCTCGCAGAGGCCCGCCCCTATGATCTGGCACCTCAGTATTGGTCGTCAGACGATGACTGGTGAAGTGTTTGGGGCGTGGCTGCCATGAGGTCATCAATGACGTGGCGGTTCCGGATAGGTCGCATGTGACGTCACTGATGACATGGCACTCTGCTATTGGACCTTGGTGGTTCCACCCTGGGTTTGGGGCGGACCCAGGTTATAAAAGGGGCTGGAGACAACATGGAGGTGCGCAGTCTTCACTTTTGCTCAGTCAGAGCACACCTCCATGTTAGAGCCTCATTGCGGCATAAGCCTATGTTGGGAAGCGGTAGGTAGGGTTAGGCGAACGGTGCCTGTCACGCCAAGATTCGTGGCTCGGCACATCAGGGTCAGGCGCCGTGCTTCCCTCCTGCCGTTCCAGTCTTGCTATAGCAGCCCAGTGGCGTTAACTGGGCTGCGGCTGCTGTGCTTCCTGTCCGATTGTGCCCCCTACGCACACGGACAACGCACCTGCTGCGCCACCTGTCCGATTGTGCCTCCTACGCACACGGACAACGCACCTGCTGCGCCACCTGTCCGATTGTGCCCCCTACGCACACGGACAACGCACCTGCTGCGCCACCTGTTCGGTTGTGCCCCCTACGCGCACGGACAGCGTACCCCAGGACCCCTGTGGAGTTAACAGGGTGTTCCTTATCCTCCTCGGCTTCCCGATCAACGCTACTGGTGTACCCATCTGGCCTGACGTGTCCTACACACACGTGGCCAAGCGAGAGGTGGCCAAAAACGCTAATCGGAGGACCGCTCGGCCTGACGTGTCCTACACACGTGGCCGACAGGGCGCTTTCATGGCGGTCTTCCGGTCAACGCTACCTGGTTACCACCCGGCCTGACGTGTTTCCTGCACACGTGGTTGGTGTAGCGCTAGGTGCACCAAAACGCTAATCGGGTTGTCGTCCGGTCTGACGTGTCCCAACACACGTGACCGGTTCCCAGAGTTCCTGGGTTATCTCAGAGCCATCCAGCTCTATAGTCTCCGCCTAACCCTCAGGTGCCAGCAGCTCCTTTGTCATCTGGAGCACGGTGAGCCCCGGCTGGCGATTAGGATATATACCCCCTGGTCCTAATCTGCCGGTCCCCCCGTAACAGTTAGACTGCGCCAGGGTCTGGCTGGCATGGCGGAGATGGATCAGCTACGTCAGTTCATGCTGCAGCTTGATGCCAGAGTGACGGCTCTGGAGAAGTCTGCTCTTGCTGCTGAAATGGATGATGTGGTGGCTCAAGCGGCTGCAATGGTGTCAGTCACCAAGCCTACTCCAACCCTCCCTCACCTCTCGCTGCCCAACAAGTTTACGGGGAACAGCAAGGCATGTAGGGGATTCGTGAACCAGTGCTCAGTCCATCTAGAGCTGTTGGCTGCACGGTTTCCTACAGAGAGGTCGAAGGTGGGGTTTATCATCTCCTTGCTCTCCGATAGAGCACTGGAGTGGGCTACACCATTGTGGGAGAGGAATGACCCCGTAGTACAGGACTCTAAGGAGTTTTTGGAGTCCTTACGACAAGTGTTCCTGGGGCCTCAGGTCACTCACGACTCGGCCCTACAGCTACTGACTTTGGAGCAGGGGCGTACCTCCTCAAGTCAATATGCTGTGAGTTTCCGGACACTTGCTGCAGAACTGGGGTGGTCAGAGAGGACTCTCATTCCACTGTTCTGGAGGGGATTAGCCTCGCACGTGAAGGACGCATTAGCGTCGCGTGAGGTACCAACTACCCTTGAGGGCCTCAGGACTCTGGCTACCCGCATTGACCTGCGGACCTCCGAACGTCAGCTGGAGCGCAGGTCAGAGGGTCGTTCAGCCACTGTAGTGGTCTCTCCTACTGCACCTCCCTTAGAGGACATCTCTGTCCCTATGGACATCTCTAGGGTTGGTGTTGCTAGGTCTTCGAGTCGCAAGGGCATTTCCTGTTTCGCTTGTGGGCAGTATGGTCATTATGCCAACCGTTGCCCAAAGCGTCAGGATAAGCGACCACGATTGGTGACCATAGCTGGAGGTAGACTGGACTCTGCGTCATCCATTAGGGTGACGTTTCCCGCGTCCATTTCCTTTAAGGGGTCAACATGGTCCACAAGGGCAAGTGTGGACACAGGTGCTGGGGATAGTTTCATCTCCTCCTCTTATGCCCGGCGGCATGCCATCCCGCTGGTGCAAATGCCAAGGCCAGTGAGAGTCCGTGTGGTGGATGGGTCCTTGTTGCCCAAGGTAATTCACCAGCGGACAGTGCCCATTACCCTTGCCATGTCATCTGGGCATAGGGAGACCATTTCATTTCTGGTTCTCCCTAAGGGTGCAGATGATATTCTGCTGGGTATTCCTTGGTTGAAGCGGCATTCCCCACAGATCGACTGGTCGTCTGGGGTGATTACGCGGTGGAGCGAGTCTTGTAGCTCCCACTGCATGTCTCCATCTTCCGCCCGTCGCTCAGTGGTATCTGTGGCGACTATAGACCATTCGAGTGGGAGGGCCGCTAGAGGGGGGGGTACTGTTACGAACCGGCACTGCCATAGCCGCAAGCAGCCTGCTGCGGTTCCTGTTGCGCCCAGGCGCCGGCTGCCGTTCTTGGCCGTGCCTCGGGTCGTCCAGTTGGCTGTTCCTTCCACCACGTCTAAGTGTGGAGAGGCGGCTAGTGCGCATGCGTGCGCCGATTTACCCCAGCCAGAGTTTAAGACCGGTGTTTTGCCTAGTGAGCATGCTCAGCCTGTTTGTGTTATGTCTGAGACTAAGTCCTCAGTTAAGGCTACTGAGCATGCTCCCACAATTAACCCTAACAGCCTCTTTGCACAGGTACTTGGACTTCGTGCTGTGTCTAAGTTCTGGGATGTGCCTACTGAGCATGCTCAAACTGATAGTCTGCTTTCTAAGCCTGTGGCTCAGGCTACTGAGCATGCTCAGGCACTTAGTGCATCAGAAGCTAGGTCCGGTAAGGACCTCACTGAGCATGTCCGTGAGGTGGCAGGCCCTGATAGGGCAGAGGGTGTCAGGTGTCCTGATGACGTGGCAACTCCGGACTGGCTCGCAGAGGCCCGCCCCTATGATCTGGCACCTCAGTATTGGTCGTCAGACGATGACTGGTGAAGTGTTTGGGGCGTGGCTGCCATGAGGTCATCAATGGCGTGGCAGTTCCGGATAGGTCGCATGTGACGTCACTGATGACATGGCACTCTGCTATTGGACCTTGGTGGTTCCACCCTGGGTTTGGGGCGGACCCAGGTTATAAAAGGGGCTGGAGACAACATGGAGGTGCGCAGTCTTCACTTTTGCTCAGTCAGAGCACACCTCCATGTTAGAGCCTCATTGCGGCATAAGCCTATGTTGGGAAGCGGTAGGTAGGGTTAGGCGAACGGTGCCTGTCACGCCAAGATTCGTGGCTCGGCACATCAGGGTCAGGCGCCGTGCTTCCCTCCTGCCGTTCCAGTCTTGCTATAGCAGGCCAGTGGCGTTAACTGGGCTGCGGCTGCTGTGCTTCCTGTCCGATTGTGCCCCCTACGCACACGGACAACGCACCTGCTGCGCCACCTGTCCGATTGTGCCTCCTACGCACACGGACAATGCACCTGCTGCGCCACCTGTCCGATTGTGCCCCCTACGCACACGGACAATGCACCTGCTGCGCCATCTGTTCGGTTGTGCCCCCTACGCGCACGGACAGCGTACCCCAGGACCCCTGTGGAGTTAACAGGGTGTTCCTTATCCTCCTCGGCTTCCCGATCAACGCTACTGGTGTACCCATCTGGCCTGACGTGTCCTACACACACGTGGCCAGGCGAGAGGTGGCCAGAAACGCTAATCGGAGGACCGCTCGGCCTGACGTGTCCTACACACGTGGCCGACAGGGCGCTTTCATGGCGGTCTTCCGGTCAACGCTACCTGGTTACCACCCGGTCTGACGTGTTTCCTGCACACGTGGTTGGTGTAGCGCTAGGTGCACCAAAACGCTAATCGGGTTTTCGTCCGGTCTGACATGTCCCAACACACGTGACCGGTTCCCAGAGTTCCTGGGTTATCTCAGAGCCATCCAGCTCTATAGTCTCCGCCTAGCCCTCAGGTGCCAGCAGCTCCTTTGTCATCTGGAGCACGGTGGGACCCGACTGGCGATTAGGATATATACCCCCTGGTCCTAATCTGCCGGTCCCCCCGTAACAGTAGCACAGTCCCAGTGGAAGAGCTCCCGTGTTTATGTCTTGGATGAGTGTGTTGGTGGTGATTACCAGAGACGCCCTCCTCCGTATCTGAGATGAATACTGCACCTCTGAAGCCGCAGGGGCGCCACATACCCCCACAGCGAATCACAGCACGTCTGCGAGCTGTAAATAAAACAATACAGTGGAAACTGCAAAATTTTAGATATGCATAAGAACAATAACATTTCTTCCCTTTATGAGAGGCAGGGTTTCTTGAACGTTACAACCTTCTATACATTTCACATTTGTCACATAAAACCTTTTGACACTGTAAATGCAATAAACATTGGCTTTCAGTATTAACCATTCACTTTGGGCAGTAGACATTCCCTTCTACATAACACTTTCACTTGTGCAATAAACTTTTCACTTGCATAAGTTTTTCACTTTGCATAAAACCTTTCATTTCACATAATATTTTCACTTTGCATAAAACTTTTCATTTAAGTGCAACAGCTGAGCAGCAACAATATGGAGGACCTGCCTTGAACCCCCAACATAGGCTCTGGGTGTGCTCAGAGCATTCCAGACCCTGCTTCTCCTGTTCAGCACACTGACAGGTTTTTCTGGTCTTGTTAATTCTGGTAGGGTGCACAACAGGTGCTAATTATTTACAACAAAGTCCTGGCCATGCATAGTCCAGTGGCTGAGCTGTCCATTTCAACACTTATATCCTATTCAGAACTCTATACAGGGCCCAGGAGAGGTCCCATGTCTCCAGGGTCATTGCAGCTTACCGGGGTTGCATGTAAGCCATGGACACCATGGTTTGGGTTTCCTGATTGCAAGGTCCGCTATTATCATGACCCATGTCCATCTCACTGTTGGAGTCCACGTCCTCATGTATCCGGTCTACCCGCACACCCAGGCCATACCATCCCCTCTCACCTCTTTAACGGGTGTAGGTGACGTGATCATCCAGGTACAGGTCGTGATCTGGGTGTCCTCTGCTGAGGTGGGACTCCACGTCCCTGCAGGAAACAAACACGTCCTTTGTCATCCCAGATTTGCCAATGAATCGCCAGACTCGCTCCAAGTCAAAGCGGACCACCACGCCGTGCTTCAGCGGCCCCCGTGCTGAGGGTCGCTCCTTGCGGTACCACTGCTTGGCCAGGTTCCGTGCTTCCAAGCTCTCAAACCAAGCCCGGCATTCCTCCTGTTCTGTGAGCAGCTTCCTGAGCTGCTGCTCGCAGGCCACAGCAATCGAGCCCGCCGTGATGGTGGGCTCCAAGGGGGGCTGCTGCTCCGGTTCTTTATTGACCATCGCATCCCAGGCCATGCTTGATCTGCCGTGGCTAGGTACAATGGTCGAAGGCGCTGCTAACGGTCCCGCCAGGTCACCGTCTCCAACGTCCAGGGTCTCCAGTGCGACCGCTCCGTGCACTCTCTCAGTGTCAGATTCCTTCCCCTCCAGGGTCGGCGTCCCCGCTGTTCCCATCAGGGTCTCTGGCCACCTCTGGATGGTTCCCTCCTGCAGCTCCAGCAATGAGCCCTCAACCGCCTTGCATTCCCCTCCAGTAGCTCAGGGGTGATCACGGGTCGTATCACCAGTGCTTCCTCGGGACGACTGGGGGAGCTGGTTGCTTCCACCCCGCGCTCCTGGGTGCTCCGGTTGCTCTCTGCTACCTTGCATCCGGTCTCTGGCTGCGCTGTCAGCTCATCCTTATGCACTCTCCAGGGGGGTGGGTCAGTCCTCTTGGATAAGTTTTGTTTCTCTGTTCTGGTCATGGTGGGCGGGCACAGCACTTTGCGCTATTCTGTCACCCAGCCCACGAAGGGCGGACATACCCAGACTGGGTGATTACACATGGCGCCTGTTGTTTTCAATGGCCGCCAGTGTACAGTCTCTTAGTATACAGTCCTCAAGGCACACAATACCCGCGGTTGTGGACACGAAATCGTGTTTGTGACGCCAAGATGACGCGCCCACGGGGTCAGGGGTTACCCGTCTCCTGGCCGCGGTGCTTTTCATGGGTCGCTGCGGTGGCCTTCCCCGGTTCAGTGACCCCGGCTGTGTCAATAAAGCAGGGGATGGGGATGATGGGAGCAGTAGTTCGTGATGCCACCTGTGGTGTGCGGCCAATATTAGCCGCTGCTGAGGTACTCCTTCTCTGGGGTGGATGATAACGCAGCTCTGATGGTACAGCTCTCCACAGACAGAGCTCAGGCCCCAGGGAGGATGATGGTGGTAGTAGTCGCCTATGGTGGAGAGGCGTGAGGTTGCGAGTGCCGGCAGTGATGGGACAACACAGAGGGTGCAGTTCAAGTTCTTTTACTCACTGGAAAAACACTGCCGTTGGAGTGACAGGATACACTGTGATGGGCTTCAGCCGATCCCGGATACTTCAGAGGTCGAGGCCGGTGTGTCCTTCTGTGCGTCACCTTTCGATGGTTTCCCTCTACTACCAGCTCGTGGGCCGTGGAACGGGTTACGAGTGCCTTCTGCACTCCCCGCGAACCCGGGAACCCCCTTCTTTCTTAAGAACCCGGTCGAGCCTCCAGCTCCAGACCACGGGCCCCGAACTATCCGTGTCTTTGCTTGCTTGTCCGTTCTGGAGTCCAACCTGACTCGGACGCTGTCCGGTGCTAACTCCCTGTTGTGTGTGAGATGGCTCCTAACTTCCCCTGTGGAAGCCCCACCTCCCAGATTCCTGAACTAGTATGCAAGAGCTCCCATACCTCATGATGGCTACCCCAATACCCACTCTAGCCCAGTCCAAGTAGAAGAGCTCCCGTGTTTATGTGTTGGATGAGTGTGTTGGTGGTAATTACCGGTGACGACTTTCTCTGTATCCAAGATGAATGCTGCACCTCGGGTGAGGTGCAGTACCCTGTGGCGCCTGAAGCTGCAGAGGCACCGCACATACGTAAAGCACCCAATTTTGTGATTGGGTGTTGATCTACGGAATGAGTCTGATTGCTGTATGTGGAGTCGGGAAGGAATTTGTTCGCTAATATGGAGCTTACTATCTGCCCCATGGTGTTTTTGCCTTCCTCTGGATCAACATCTTAGACTATGGGTTGAACTTGATGGACATAAGTCTACCTTTAATCTTGAAAACTATTAAACTGTGATTACAAATGTAAAATTGTGACATGGTTCATTGGACACTATAATACCGTGCTTTTCCAAAAAATAAGACACTGTCTTATACTTTTTTTTGCCCCCCAAAAAAGCGCTAGGGCTTATTTTTGGAGTAGGTCTTACTTTTGAAGAAACATGGCTGGGGGTAAGTTTACCTCTCCCAAAAATCAGACCCCCCTTCCCAGGAAACTCATACTTACCAGACCCTGGGCTTCTGCGTGGCTCCCAGGTCCTCCCTGTAATCTCCGGTGGGCGCTCCCAGCAGGTATGCTGCATGCCATCCTCCCCTGCTTCTGGCCGACACTCATACATATCAGATCGCACGAACACACTCATACACATATCAGATCGCACGAACACACTCATACACATATCAGATCGCACACAGACAATCACCGATCAGATTACATACACACACTCACTAGTCACTCACCACATCCGGTGGTACAGAATGCCTCTGACCCCAGGGAAAAATGGGAAAAAGTTACGCATCTCAAGTCCTGTAAGAATTCCATCTGGAGCCGCAGGTTCTTACGTTCCACCGCACTGCGTCTCAGGATTCTTCTGTCCAGAAGAAATCGCTGTCCAGAAGAAATCGGTATCGCTGGATGTGGTGAGTGTGTGTGTGTGTGTATGGGTGTGCGATCTGATGGGTGATTGTGTGTGTGATCTGATGTTTGTGGGTGTGTGATCTGATGTGTCTGGGTGTGCGATCCATTGCAAGGCCTCCCGCTCGGCGTCTGGTGAAAATGATTGCCGGGTGTCCACTGTCTGTAATAAAGTTTCCTGCAGTATTCTTTAACTTTTTTATCTGTATCATTATTACTTCATTATTGAACAGCGACTAGGGCTTATTTTCGGGGTAGGGCTTACATTTAAGCATTACACTGAAAGTGCTGAAAATTCCTGCTAGGGCTTATTTTTGGGGGAGGTCTTATTTTTGGAAAAACACGGTAATAGGAAGAGGATCTCCATAATTTGATGACCTACTACAGCATGTGTGAAGTTGTACAGTTTCTGTCCCTAATATCAGGTTTACTTAGCATCACAGTACAATATAATGTATAATTTATATCTGTAGACACGAGAAAACATATTAATGTATACTTGGATGTAGTCAAGATCAATAGAAGGAATCGGTTCATTGTTTATGCTGTTCCCTGTGTTCAGAGAACTAGAAAGCACAATTGGTAATACACGTACCTATATAACAATACCTTAACATTTTATTGATAATGGGGTTATTTGACCTCACCTAAGATGTGCCATCAATATGTGATCAATAGACAGAAAAGGGCCCCTATGCAGTCAATGGGAGTACAACTGCTGGGATCTCTGGCGAACACAGACATAAAAGGGTCCCTATGTGGTCAATGGGAGTACAACTGCTGAGCTCACTGGCGGACACAGACAGAAAAGGGCCCCCATGTGATCAATGGGAGTACAGCTGCTGGAATCACTGGTGAACACAGGACAAAAAAGGGCCCCTTTGTGACCAATGGGAGAACAACTGCTGGGATCACTGCTGGATACAGACAAAAAAAGGGTCCCTATGTGATCAATGGGAGTACAACTACTGAGCTCACTGGTGGACACAGACAGAAAAGGGCTCCTATGCAATTAATGGGAGTACAACTGCTGGGATCACTGGCAGACACAGAAAAGGGCCCCTGTGCAAGAACAATATATGGGCCCTTTGTAGCCCAAGAACTCATCATAATGCACAATCCTTCCTGCTTTGGAGGTAGAAATGGCCTCCTTAACTTATCCTTGTAAACACAAGGATTTTTTCCACGTATTACACTGAGATATACTGTATATATACCCCAATAAACATCTCTCTATATCTATTCTTCAGACATTCTAGATGCTTATTAGTATATTTAGTATTACAATCACAAAGAAATTTGCAGGTGGAATTTTTAAAGTCTAGGAACAGTTTTACCAATGGAACAATGGAATGTGTGCTGGCTCTATCAGAGCCTCTGTGTCTTCATTATCATATAAAATACCTATTGTAGGGCATTTACCCAGCTTGGTGCCTTGGGCTACAACGTGTGAATAGACCCTGAATTAGCACAAGTGATACAATCATCCTTGTCCTGTTATTCAATCCCCCTTGGCTCCTTCCTAGTCTGCCCAAAGAGTTAATAAGACAAACAGTTTGAAAAAAAGTTAAATGTTTGGAGGAAAATAAGATAAGAGGATTACGTCATGAAATGCCAAGTAGGAACTACTTTACCTTCACCAAAACTAAACCTTCCAAGGTGTTATAGATAAAACATGAGGGGTTTACAATCATGATCAGTAATCACTAGTGATGAGCGAGCACTAAAATGCTTGAGTGCTTGTTACTCAAATTGAGCAGGCCGGGCACTCGGATAGGTTCGACTCGAGTAACTAGTGTAATGGCAGTCAATGGGAAACCCTAACAGGACTGTGGAGGATGGAAAATCTTTGAAATGAAATGAGTGGAAACAGTGTGTGTGCAAATAGAATGGGAACAGCATGGGGAAGACACCTGGATGCAGCTCTGACTTCCAGGCAGCTGCTGGGAATTAAATAAATTAATATTTAAAAAAAAAAAATTAAGTGGGGTCACCCTATTTTTGGTAACCAGCCAAGATAAAGCAGACAGCAATGACTTGATTTTATCTGGCTGGAAAGAACCGTAGTTATTTGTCCCTTCCCAGCCTGAAAATACCAGCCCGCAGTTGCCAGGCTCTTCCCTATTGCCCTGGTGCAGTGACAATTGGGGTAATATTTTTTTTTTTTTGGGGGGTGTTAATAATAATATTTATTCATTTATATAGCGCTATTGATTCCACAGCGCTTTACATACATTGGCAACACTGTCCCCATTGGGGCTCACAATCTAAATTCCCTATCAGTATGTATGTTTTTGTAGTGTGGGAGGAAACCGGAGAACCCGGAGGAAACCCACGCAAACACTGGGAGAACATACAAACTCCTTGCAGATGTTGTCCGTAGTGGGACTAGAATCCAGGACCCCAGCACTGCAAGACTGCAGTGCTAACCACTGAGCCACCGTGCTGCCCATATATAAGCTGGCATCAAACCCTGGGGTTAGAAATGGGGTAAAAATAGTTTATTTTAATAAAGACTCCCGTTGTTCACTAATTTATTATCAAAAATGTTCCCACAAAGTTCCAGCATAGTCCACATTCCCCGAATGCACCTCAGAGAACTGTGAATAGCAGTTAAGTACAGCTATTCATAGGCGCCAGGTATTAACGACAACTCTCATCAGTGTCGCCAGGTTTTGTTGAGCCGGCGTCTCATATTAGACCCAATGACATGATACAGCCGGCCAATCACAGTAATGCCGTAGCCATGTTGGCAGATAATCCCCGCATGTTTATAGGCACTCTATCAGCCCTGAGAAATGCGGAGCTCGGACTTGAGCATGGCACTCGAGCACTCACGATTCTTGGCTGACTAATTAAGGTGCCTGAGCACCCCAATGTTTAATTGAGTATCAAGCAGTGCCAAGCACGCTAGTTCATCACTAATCATCATCAAATAATAACAACCCAATGTGACAGGCAACATGCTGTAACTCTTGGATTACACTATCCAACTTGCGGCCTTAAACAACGTTAAAGACATGTTGACCTCACTTCCCATGCACATAGGCCGATCAGTAACAGATGGTTGGCATATTTCTTTTCAGCAAAGATCATATATAGACTCTGCTGCCATTAGTTTCATCCAACCAAAGAGCATTTTACTCACCCACTGGTAAGCTTTTTAGACTGTCTGATCAACGGGAAAACTGGAATTCCTAATAATATGTCATAGTATTATGAAATTCACATGAGATTATCCATTGACAAGACAATATGTTGTAAGTTTGGTGCCCTCACATTTGTGTGGATTTCCCTGGCTACTCTGGTTTTCTCCTACATTAAAAAAAAAAGATGATAAATAAAAACAGCAAAACCCCCAACCCCTTCTGAAATTAAGCATTTCTGGAGGTTATTGCTGGAAGTGTGGAACTGGACGTGTAGGATTCAGGCCTCTAAAAGGATGTGGTGTTTAGCTATGCAGATTGCATTCAGGATTCTAAGGGAAAGCCAACTCGTATAGTCGGCAAGAATGCATTAAAATTGTAGACCTTACTGAATAAAGTAAAATACTAAATAATTGTGTAACCATCAATTCCCTGTTCTTCTTTTCAGGGCAACACTCAGGAATGTGTTACTTGATACCGTCCTCAACAATTCTAGGTTGTCACTTTTGTCAGACCAGGATCCATTGTTCTGAGCCTTGTCACTAACAACAAGGCCTCCACATCTTCTAAAGTCCTGATTGTCTTTAGCCAAGCTTTAACCTCAAGGGCCATGTATCTTTCCATCAAGTCTTTATTTGTATTAGTCTAGAGTAGACCCTGCACAGTAAGGGGTACTTCTCACATAACGAGATTGCTAGCGAGATCGCTGCTGAGTCACAGGTTTTGTGACATAATAGGGGTCTCACCAGCGATCTCGTTATGTGTGACACTAAGCAGCGACCTGGCCCCTGCTTTGAAATCGCTGATCGTTACACACTGTTCTGGTTTATTTTCTTCAAAGCCAATGTCCTGCTTGGAAGGACGCATCGCTGTGTTTGACACCTACCAATAACCTCCTATACAGTTCGCTCATCGTTATACAGGTCGCTGATCGTTACTGCGTCATTGGTAAGGTCTGACTGTGTGACATCTCACCAGCGACCTCCCAGCGACTTACCAGCGATCCTTATCAGGTCGTATCGTTGTCGAGATTGCTGGTAAGTCGTTGTGTGTGACTGGGCCTTAAGTCCTGATATCACACTTTTAGGCGGGCTTTGCACGTTGCGACATCACAGGCCGATGCTGCGATGTCGCACGCGATAGTGCCCGCCCCCGTCGCAGATACGATATCGTGTGATAGCTGGCGTAGCGAAAACTATCGCTACGCCAGCTTCACACGCACTCACCTGCCCTGCGACCGTCGCTCTGGCCGGCGACCCGCCTCCTTCCTAAGGGGGCGGGTCGTGCGGCGTCACAGCGACGTCACACGGCAGGCGGCCAATAGGAGCGGAGGGGCGGAGATGAGCAGGATGTAAACATCCTGCCCAGCTCCTTCCTTCCGCATATCCTACGGAAGCCGCAGTGACGCCGGTAGGAGATGTTCCTCGCTCCTGCGGCTTCACACACAGCGATGTGTGCTGCCGCAGGAGCAAGGAACAACATCGGACCATCGCGTCAGCGTAATTATGAATTACGCCGACGCTGCAACGATGATACCATTACGACGATTTTGCGTTCGTTAATCGTATCATCAAGGCTTTACACACTACGATATCGCATGCGATGCCGGATGTGCGTCACTTTCAATTTGACCCCACCGACATCGCACCTGCGATGTCGTAGTGTGCAAAGCCGCCCTTAGAGTCTATCATTTTAGGGGCAATTCACCTCTGCCTTTTGCACCACATAAATGAGCCTCTAAGATTAACCTTTGACCTCCTGGAAACTAGACTTTCAGTACAGGCCGCAACCAATCCTTATAGACCTGGGTTGTATCCTAATCCAATATGGACCTAACTATAGCCCCGGGATTTGAGCTTCACACCAC
Source organism: Anomaloglossus baeobatrachus (assembly GCF_048569485.1). Lineage (NCBI taxonomy): Eukaryota > Metazoa > Chordata > Amphibia > Anura > Aromobatidae > Anomaloglossus > Anomaloglossus baeobatrachus. The sequence goes on along the minus strand of NC_134362.1, from coordinate 70,926,883 downwards.
TCACCCCTCACCAGGCTTCTTTCTGGTTGACATTATGTCCATAGTCACAGCAGATTACCTGAAAGCCATCATCATTCAGACTGGCTAACTCTGCCTAACCAGATTCTGCAGTGGCTCGCATAGAACACTGAAACCAGCCTCCTCCACTACCAGCCTCCATAGCCCCATTTTTATATGTATTATTGGCGGTATTAAATGGTATTGGCTCACATTCTGCTTCCATGAAAACCATGCTTCTATTCAATACTTTGTGCTCATTGAGTTATATGTAGCCTGGAGAAGAAAAGACAAAAATGTTTTTGCTTCTATCGACTCTGTCCATTTATGGGTCAATTTGACCATTATGATGTTTCTGGTTGTTTATGTACCTCGAAAAAAATTGAATGACAATGCTCTAACTCATTATTCCTCAATTTCAATCCTCAAGCCCCACCAACAGATCAGGTTTTCAGGATTTCCTTAATATTGCACAGGTGATAGAATTATTCCCTGTGTAATATTGAGGAAATCGTGAAAATCCTGATCTGTTGGTGGGCCTTGAGGACTGGAATTGAGAAACACTGCTCATAATTGGATGCTCCAGGTATGTACAAACATAAGAATAATATCGAATAATATCGACCAAATCCATCTAACCAGGTAACAAGTATAGGGGTGTCATGTTGAGGGAGATACAGATCAGGCAGCAAAATGTTATCATACCTGATCATTTTATGCCAGAGGCATCTTTCTAACTTGTAATTTATAAGACATGACGAGGGCTCAGACATGTGTATATAGGGTCCAGTGGAATGACTTTTGGTCATGCAAACGTTAGGCCCAATATCCATGTAAAGTGCATAGCCAAGCTTGTATTAGAAGTTGCCAGCAGAAGTCCTGACTACTGATAAAGTTATGGTACAACATTATCACTATCTCTATCTTCAAGCAGACATTTTGCTTATCAGGGACACACAAAGGCAATAGAAAATGGTAAAGATAGCCCAAGATGAATGGGAACCTAACCCTACAGATGACCTGGAGATGATATAAGGTTCAGTTTTCTGTCTTTTATATGTTAAGGAGACTGGTATCACACTTATCTAATGTAAACACCCCAGACAAAGGCTGCAACTCAGATGTAAATGAGATGAGGTCCCAACTCTTATCCTGGGACTTGATGTCTCAGCAATACTGTCCAAGACAGATCATGAAAGCAGCAGTATTGTCCCTGAAGGCTTTGTACTGTAGATTATAGTTGGTGAAAATCAACAATTTCGTACAAAATGTTAGTTCATTCTTACATTTTTTTCCCAGCTGAACAATGGTTTTACCCTACCGATAAAAGAATGTCGTTGGAAATTAAGTCAGCCGTGCTAGATCATTTTTGTCCAAAATTCAAATGAAAAATATTTTGTTACAAAATAATTTATATATATCGTTTGTCCATGATGAGCAATCTTCTTTTGCTCTTGGAAAAACATTGCTAGAATGAAAATTCTAATTACAAAATAATCATTTGTTCATCACCTGGAATCACTGACCTGATGGTCGGAATAAAAACTACAATGGACAAAATATACTAAAAAATTTTGGGCTGTGTCATCCGTTCAACAGTTGACTAGCAACATAGTTTAATGTTCATGGGGTCCTCAAGACACATTTAGAAGTATCATGAAAAAGTTTAACTCTGCAATTATTCATTATTCAGCCTTTTTTGTTTTTCTATATAAAGCAATCTCTTAGGCCTCTTTCACACGCTTGTAAAAAACCATGCACGTTTTTCACAGACGTGTCAGAGGTGCGTTTTGCCCTCCATGAGCCGTGTTTATGGCCTACGTGAACTTTCTGCTCACCTGTCCCTGGCCTCGCTGTCCGTGGTGCTGATCTTCAGTCTCCGGTCCTGCCGACTCCTCACTGCTGCTGCTGCTTCCGGCCGCAGTGAAGTAAATATTCAATGAGCATAATGAGCGGCGGTCGGAAGCAAGTGACAACAGCGGCAGAGACTGCAGGGCTGGAGAAGGTGAGTAAAGTTCTTTTTTTTTTCTCACAGATACATGTGTTTTCTCCGGCGCGTGTCACACGGAACACATCCGTGTGGTCCGTTTGTGTTACGTGTGACCCGTTTGCGTTCCGTGTGACACCCATGATGTTGGAGAAAACGTGGACATGTCTACGTGTGGAGCACACGGGCACATGAATGCTGCACACGTACAGACAGTCCATGGCAGAATATGCACGTTAACGCAGACCCATTGATTTTAATGGGTCTACGTGTGCCCGTGTCTCCGGTACATGAGAAAACTGACCATACACGTACCGGAGGCACGGACGTCTGAAAGAGGCCTTAGGCTGAGTTCACGTGTCATGTAATCATCTGTTAGAACGGATTCCAAGAAATCCAATGGCAAAAACGTTCTGCAAACACAACTTTTTTGTATGTTGTTAACTGATTTCAGCCAGATCCATTTTTTTTTAACATTGGAGTCTATGGAAAACGGATCCGTTAACGGATTGCTATTTATTTTCCATCTGTAACAGATCCTGTAAGAAAAAAAATTGATCCATTACAAATGCAAGAATAACGGATGACTGAATAGCAATCCATTAACGGATCCGTTCTCCATAGACTCCCATGTTAGAAAAAAAACAACGGACCCAGTAGAAATCAGTTATTTAACAACGGACAAAAAAGTTGTGTTTGTAGAGCTTTCTTTTATCTAATGGATCTCTGCAAGATCTGTTCTAACAGATGATTACAGGACATGTGAACTCATCCTAAGGCCGAGGCCACACGAAGATTAGTGCGAGTCCCATAGAGTAAAATTGGTCTGAGTGGAATGCGATTTTTTAATCACATTCCACTCGCTCCGTATTACTTGACGTGTGTAATCATATAGGTCTGGGGGCCCATACTGCTCTGGGGGTGGCTCACACAGGTCTGGGGGCCCATACTGCTCTGGGGGTGGCTCATATAGGTCTGGGGGCCCATACTGCTCTGGGGGTGGCTCATATAGGTCTGGGGGCCCATACTGCTCTGGGGGTGGCTCATACAGGTCTGGGGGCCCATACTGCTCTGGGGTGGCTCATATAAGTCTGGGGCCCATACTGCTCTGGGGTGGCTCATATAGGTCTGGGGGCCCATACTGCTCTGGGGGTGGTTCGTATAGGTCTGGGGGCCCATACTGCTCTGGGGTGGCTCATACTGGTCTGGGGGCCCATACTGCTCTGGAGGGTGGCTCATACAGTTCTGGGGGGCCCCATACTGCTCTGGGGGGTGGCTTATACAGGTCTGGGGGGCCCATACTGCTCTGGGAGGGTGGCTCATACAGGTCTGGGGGTCCATACTGCTCTGCGAGGGTGACTCATACAGGTCTGGGGGTCCATACTGCTCTGGTGGGGGTCTATACTGCTCTGGAAGGGTAGCCCATACAGGTCTGGGGAACCATATAGCTACGGGTATTTGGGGGGTGTTTTCACATACAGCTAGGGGGAAGCGAGGGAGGGGTGCGCGTACAGCCCTGGTCCTGCTTCCTGGTGATGCTGTGCTGGGGCTCTTCTCTCATCATCTGTGGGACAGGAGTGCATGGCGTGCTAGCTCTGCCCACAGGTGATCTTCTATGCACATGCACACAACGCAGCTGAATCCTGTGGAAGCAAGTGCAGGGCTGGCAGCCTGAGAACTGGGGTCCCCGTCACTCGGCCTGGGGGCCGCAGAACTAATCACCGCCGCTAACGCAGACGAGTGGGTCCCAGCTGTGATCCAGGGCCCAGGCATTTGCCCGGGCTTGACGTGTGCTGCCACTGGCCCTGCATATGGGTTTATACCTATGGCTGATGCCTCCCTTCTCTAGTGCACCTCCGTATGCTTCTGATTACATTATTACTCACAGCACTGCTTTATAAGGCTCTATATGTCAAAAAGAATAGAAAAGTGTCAAATAAACGTATGAATTTAGTGTAAAGCTGGCTTTACACGCAGCGATATCGCTAGCGAGCGTACCCGCCCCGTCGGTTGTGCGTCAAGGGCAAATCTCTGCCCGTGGCTCACAACATCGCTAACATCCGTCACACTATACTTACCTGCCAAGCAACATCGCTGTGGCCGGCAAATCGCCTCCTTTCTAAGGCGGCGGTTCGTGCAGTGTCACAGCGACGTCACTAAGCGGCTGCCCAATAGAAGCGGAGGGGCAGAGATGAGCGGCTGTGACATCCTGCCCACCTCCTTCCTTCTTCATTGCGTGCGGCCGCAGGTACGATGTTGTTCCTCGTTCCTGTGGTGTCACACGTAGCGATGTGTGCTGCCTCGGGAACGACGAACAACATCGTACCTGCAGCAGCAACGATAATCGGGATAGGAATGACTGGACAACAATCAACGATATGGTGAGTATTTTTGATCGTTAACAGTCGTTCCTGCGGTGTCACACGCAACGATGTCGCTAATGAGGCCAGATGTGCGTCACGAATTTTGTGACCCCCCCAATGGCATCTCGTTAGCGATGTCGTTGCATGTATAGCCCACTTTAGTCTGTCTTCACATGTTCTGTAAGGCTATGTGCACACAGTGCGTTTTTTTGACGCTGCGTTTTTGTGCGTTTTTGGCCGCTAAAAAAGCACAAAAACGCACCTGCGTCGAAAAAACGCGGCAAAAAACGCACGCGTTTTTTTGCTGCGTTTTGCTGCGTTTTTGCTCACTGCGTCCTTATGCGTTTTTTATCAGTGAACAAAAAAAAAAAGGTCTGATGTCATTTCCTTCTTCAATGTGTTCTTCATTCTCCACTAGTGTATGCAGAAGAGCAGACAGCTGCAGAACTACAAGGCTCAGCATGCTGCATCCAATAGTGTATAAAGGAGAGCAGACAGCAGCTGTCGAACTACAAGGCTCAGCATCCTCCTTCCAGGACTGTATGCAGGATTTCTTTGCCCCCCCAAATAAAAAAAATGACATGGGCTTCGCCATATTTTTGTATGCTAGCCGGGTACAGCAGGCAGGTACGGGCTGTCCCCAACCCCCAGCTGCCTATTTGTACCCGGCTGGGAACCAAAAATATAGGGAAGCCCTTTTTTTTTAAATTATTTCATGAATTTCATGAAATAATTTAAAAAAAAAATGACATGAGCTTCGCCCAATTTTTGAGTCCAGCCGGGTACAACTAGGCAGCTGGGGATTGGAATCCACAGTGCAGGGTGCCCAAGCTTTCTGGGCACCCCCGCTGTGAATTGCAGTCCCGCAGCCACCCCAGAAAATGGCGCTTTCATAGAAGCGCCATCTTCTGGCGCTGTATCCAACTCTTCTAGCTGCCCTGATGCCGGGTGGCTAGCTAGGTAATAATGGAGTTAGGGCTAGCTGTATATTATCAGCTGGCCCTAAGCCCGAAATTCATGGTGTCACGCCAATATTAGACATGGCCACCATGAATTTCTAGTAATGATAAAAAAAAAACACAACACACAGAAAAATATTTTTATTAGAAATAAAACACAACACAATTAGTGACTCCATCTTTATTGAAATAAACCCCCCTCCGCAGTAATCCTGGGTCAGGGTCCCGCGCCGTCCAATCCGGATCCAATATCATCTGATCAGTTTGCTGGAAGGCATAGCGATCAGATGATGTGTCAGGATCAAGTGCCTGAATCCCATCACACAACAGCTGATTGTATAAAAGCCATTTATACAATCAGCAGATGCATCAGTGCAAAAAAAAAATAAATAAATAATACTCACTTATGTGCTGATTACCGGCAGCTCCTGGAGCGATGGGGCGGGAGTCTGATCCTGTCCGATCGCTGCAGCAGCTGCCGGTAATCAGGGATGAAGTCTCCTGACGAATCCGCTGATACCGGCCGGGCGCCCGCGTCACCGCGATACTTACGATCACCTGATGCGTCAGGTGACTGCATCAGGTGATCCATCGCCAGGTCCTTCATCCTGCAGGCATACGTACCCGGGGAGACTGCACACACCTGGAGCGGCGATACCGTGACAGAATCTGGGAGCGGACATGGCACCGAGAGTCTGCAGACAGGTGAGTATAACTTTTTTTTTTTTTTCTACTGTTAACTTTTGTTTTCGCAGCCGCTTCCACCTCCCGCCCAGACATGGCGCCGCACGGCAGCATACATGCCCAGGACGGGAGATGGAAGCGACGGTGACGGTACCGGGAGGATTCACGCTTCTGTATATACTGACAGAAGGAATCCTCTTCCTGTACACGTCACTTTGCTACCCACCTCCTGCGTTTATAGCTGCGTTTTTGGTCTTAGAAACGCACCAAAACGCACCAAAACGCAGCTATTTGCGTTTCTCATTGCGTCTTTCAACATCCCATTGAACTCAATGGATGAAAAGCGCAGTGAAAAACGCGGGAATAATTGACATGCTGCGTTTTTGTGGTCACCACAAAAACGCAGCTGAAAAAAAACGCTGTGTGGGGACAGCAAAAATGAAACTCATAGACTTTGCTGGGGAAGCAAAGTCCTGCAGTTTTGAGGCCAAAAACGCACCCGAAAAACGCCGAGAAAAACGCACTGTGTGCACATAGCCTAATGAGCCTTTTCTATTAACGTATCACTTTTTTAATCGATCCGTTAATGAACCCGTTATCATTATAGTCAATGGAACCGATAATAGATCCATTTTTGCATTTTCCAAATGATTACAGGACACGTGAACATAACCTCATAAAGTTTTACTTTTTGGCATAATTTGCAACAACATGTAGTTGCATTTTCTTAATTAAAAGACCAATATTGTGCTTTCTGCTGAATGCTTTGCACATGAAGGGAGTCAGTGTATCTCTAGTCCTAGGGACTTTTCTCACCCTCTAAGCTAGCAGACCCGATAATCTATGTCCAAGTGTGGCAGAATTGCAGAAGATTTGCAGTATTTTACAGTACTATAGATGTGGATAGGAAAAAAATAAATAAGCAGCTATCTCCTGAAATGCAAAATACTAGGTTTGATGACCTTCATATTCTCAGGAGTGACATGTATAAGGTCACTGGTAGAATTCAATCAAAAAGATTGGTGATCCATATTTTTCAGCACTTTACATACTTCAGCAACACTGTCCCCATTGTGGCTCACAATCTAAATCCCCTATCAGTTTGTCTTTGGAGTGTGATTGGAGTTACACGGTGACTCCGTCTGTACCATTATAGTCAGTGGCCCCATCGGCACATATGTCCAAATCCTGTTTTGTGGGAGGTTCTGACAGAAGCTCCGATGGGACCACTGAACGGGGAGAGGAACGCAGTGCGAAAGCGCCCCCATTGCATTATTTTCAATGAAGTAGTTAAAGGGTTTACAAACTTCCAGACTGTGGTTTAGAATACTTTGAGGGGTGGAATTTGAGAAATTGGGTCTTATTTGAAGGCTTTCTGACATACAGGCCCCTCAAAGTCACTATGAATATGAAACGGTCCCCAAAAAAAAAAAACTTTAATAAATTTTGATGCCAAAGAGGGAAATATTTATTATACTTTTAACATACTAACAAAATAGTGCTGACGTAAAGCAGACATGATAAATGTTATTAAAAAAACTATTTTTTGTGTTTTGCTAATTGGTTCCGGGGTATAAAAATTGAAGATCAAAAATTGATAATTTATATACATTTTTGGCAAATTTTAATTTTTTTATAAAAAAATGCAAAACAACTAAATCAACACGTTAGATTAAAAAAATAGGGCTTTGTCAGTATTAGGGACAAATCATTATGTCAATAAGAAAACATTTGTATGGTAATAAATCCTTAATGCTATAATATCGCCCAATATATTGGGCAGCATGGTAGCTCAGTGGTTAGCACTGCAGGTTTGCAGCACTGCGGTCTTTGGTTCAAATCCCGTTTCCTCCAGGTTCTTTGGTTTCCTCCCATACTCCAAAGACATAGTGATAGGGAATTTAGATTGTGATCCCTAATGGGGACAGTGTTCCCATTAGGAAGAGCTGGAGATTATGTCAGCACTATATAAAAATAATGATTCAATTAATATCTGATATTCATATAAAGTGCTTATCTAAAATAATATTAATCCAATGGTTAGAGTTAAGCAAGTACCTAAATATTGGTATTTGCACTCATACTCATAACTAGTACTGTCTAATACTAGCATTTTCATTCCAAATAGTGTGTGTAATGCAAGTCAATGGGGACAACTCGCAATCTTTACGAGTAACCGGAATTATGTACTATTTGTGCGAGTAACGAAAAATGCAGAGTCCTGGTTACTCGTTACATTGCAATTTTTTTCCCCATTGACTTGCATTGCACACGCTATTTGGAACAAATACACGAGTATTAGACAGTACTCATTATGCGTATAGCGAGTACGAATAGTTAAATACTCGCTCAACTCTACCAATGATGTATATATATATATATATATATACACAGCACTTCTGTTGGTGGTGCCCAAGTAGGATCTAGTCCCATAAATTATGAAGAGTAAAACTTTGCACTTAGATAAGGTGGAAATAATCTTGAAAATTTATTTAAGCTACTTTATTTCTATTCATATACATTTTTAAGATTATTTCCTTCTTATCTGAGTGTCAAGTTTAACTCTTCGAAAGATAATCGAATATCTACCGTATATCATGAAGAATGCCAATGTCCATAACCAGGATAGTCCAACCTCTAAAATATGCCAATTGCCAACCGCCTGAGTTTATTTTTGTATTTTAAATAATGGTGCTATATACTAATTCCCTTGTACAATGTTACCTACTAGAACAGGAGTATTAATCGGATCTATTGCGATTATTTTGCTCTTGTTTTATGGTGTTGGATAATTTAGGAATGAGGGTTCAGACTCGGGATTGGTTATTAATTTCTATGGACGCCATTAGTCTGCACAAGGCCAATATGTTTGTTAAAGTCATAACATTATACAGATCATTGCTAGTGCTACACAATATATATCCATAAATTCTGAAAAAAATAAGAAACCTACAAAAATCGCAAATAATAAAAAAATCTATGACGATGTGTAATATGAAGTGTAAACCCCAGATCCGATGTTACTGTGTCACCAATAGTGTTATTAGCATTGGAATGTGATACCATTGTGATTGTACACGAGGGCGGAGCTATCACCATCACTGACCCCTCCCCCAATGTAGTGTCCCATCCTATATAATGAGGCCTCTTCCATCTGCTCCTCACATCTCACCTGTAGTGGTACAGAAATGAGGAGCACAATGCAGGCGGCTTACCTCCTCATCCTGTGCTGTGTGACGCGCACACTGTCCGCTCCTGGTAAGTCCAGCTCCATTATTGTATATATTCTCTTATCTTTTAGCTACTGACTGTAAGTAATTTTTAGGCTATTTGCACATGTTGCTTTTTTCGTGCTTTTTTTTTTTTTCATGCTTTTTTTTTCTTGCAGATTTTTATCCATATTACAGGGAAAAAAGTCTATGAGAATCCCGAAGTGTTGTGCCCACATTGCTTCTTTTTTCTTTCCGGAAAAAAGAAGCAACATGCGAATTCTTTCTGCTTTTTTTCATACATTTTCCCTATCTCAGTAGATAAAAAAAAACGTGAAGAAAGCATAAACGCGTCAAACATGCATTTTTTTCTGCTGCTTTTTTCCTGCCAAAACATGCTTTTTTATGTGTATAAAAGAACACAAAAAAGAAATGTGGGCACATAGCCTTATATCAGTATCATCTAGTGTTTTAAGGCTGAGTTCACATGTCCGGTAGTCATCCGTTAGAACGGATCCTGCAGAGATCCGTTGGCAAAATTATTTCTGTTGGATCAGTTTTTTTAACCCTAGAACGCGCAAGCATAACAATCTACCATAGAAAACAAATGACCTAGCAGGCCTGCGAGGCCCTAGGTATGCGTTCTAGGGTTAACATGGGAATCTATGGAGAACGGATCTGTTAACGGATTGCTATTTATCTTCTATTTGTAACGGATCCTGTAAGAAAATAATGGATCCATTGCAAAAGAAAGAATAATGGATGACTAAATAGTAACCCGTTAACTGATCCGTTCTCCATAGACTTCAATGTTAATAAAAACAAATCCGGCAGAAATGAGTTATTTAAAAATCGATAAAAAGTTGTGTTTGCAGAATTATTTTCCAAACTGATCTCTGCAGGATCCGGTCTAACGGATGATTACAGGACAAGTGAACTAAGACACATCCTGCAAGGCTACGTTCACACAAGGCTTTTTTGGTAAGTTTTTGCTGCGTTTTTTAGCTGCAGATTTGCTTTGGTTTTATGCAATGCCATGCTAAAAAAAGCTGCTTTTTACAGTCCCAGCACAGTCTATGAGATTTCTGAAATCTCATGCTCACACTCAAACACATCAGGTTTGTTTCTTGACTGTTTTTTCAAATACCTGCATTTTTGGTCAGGTTCTTAAAGACTGAGCATGTCAATTCTTTGCTGCAGATTTGCTGCGTTTTTTCATTGGTACAACCCATTTTGTAGAAAAAAAAGCAGCAAATCTGCACACGCCACTAAAAAACGCATGAAAAACGCACCAAAAACGCAGATGACTCAAAGGAGATTTCCTGCCACAAGATCAGGTTTTGGTCAGGAAAAAAACTTGCCAAAAAAAGCCCTGTGTGAACATAGCCTTAGAAAATCAGTCCTACCTAAGGGGTGCTTCACACACAGCAAGATCGCTGCCGAGATCGCTGCTGAGTCACGCTTTTTGTGACGCAGCAGTGACCTCATTAGCGATCTCGCTGTGTGTGACACTGAGCAGCGATCTGGCCCCTGCTGCGAGATCGCTGCTCGTTACACACAGCTCTGGCTCTTTTTTTTATTGTTGCTCTCCCGCTGATAAGCACACATCGCTGTGTGTGACAGCAAGAGAGCAACAACCCTGAATGTGCAGGGAGCAGGAGCCGGCGTCTGACAGCCTGCGATAAGCTGTAACCAAGGTAAACATCGGGTAACCAAGGCAATTACCCAATATTTACCTTTGTTACCAGCCTCCGCAGCTCTCACGCTGCCAGTGCCAGCTCCTGCTCCCTGCACACGCTAAGCGGTGTGCGCGGGTAACTAAGGTAAAGATCGGGTAACCATACCCGATGTTTACCTTAGTTACCAGTGTCCGCAGCTTCCAGACGCCGGCTCGTGCAAGCGCAGCGTCGCTTGCACGTCGCTGCTGGCTGGGGGCTGGTCACTGGTCGCTGGTGAGATCTGCCTGTTTGACAGCTCACCAGCGATCATGTAGCGACGCAGCAGCGATCCTGACCAGGTCAGATCGCTGGTGGGATCGCTGCTGCGTCACTAAAGTGTGACGGTACCTTAAATGTCTTTACTTAATTATACAATCAAATACAATGAATATGAAAAGTCACAAACTTTTTCCTCAATTCTGCCCTGCACAAAACTGTTGTGACTTTTCAAAACATTTTGCTCCAGTATAAGCTTTGATGAATCTCCTCGTTATTTGTCTTCTTTGTTAAGAAAAATCTTAGAAAATTGTGCCTTAAAGTGTTTGTAGTATGAAAATGGTCTAACGCCTTCTTCACGCATCCAAGCAAAACACAAAGGTTTTGCACGGTCTGTGGTGAAGGTGCGTATGTGTGTGTGTTCTACATGTTCTACACGGACAGCATGAGCTGGTATACTTGCCTGTCTCCGGCGCTGCTCTTACTTCCGGATCCACGGTAAGTGCAGTGAATATGCATGAGCTTAATGAGTGGGACCCGGCAGTAACGGCAGAAGCAGAAACAGCGTCACAGACGGGTCAGTATAAAAATGCTATATTTTTATGTAACTTGCTTTTTCCTGTATGTGTCACATGAATGAAATCTGTGCAGTCCGTGTGACACCCGTGCTGCCGACAAAAAAAATAGACGTGTCAAACATGGACGTGTGCACAAACCCAGTGATTTTAATTGGTCTACGTGTGTCCGTGTCTCCGGTACATGGGATAACAGACTTCACATGTACTGGAGACATGAATGTGGGAATGAGGTCTAAAACAAATCTTAAAGGGAACCTGAGAAAATGTCACTAATTGTAGCAAATTTATCACATTGATGCATGTATGCAGGAAGCCAGCCATTCTATTCCTTATCCTTTCTCATAGCTAGTATACACACAAGATACATTTAAAGGGAACTTCTCACCAGATTTGGTGATTATAAGCTGAGGCCACCACCAGTGTGCTCTTATACACAGTACTCTAACATGCTAGATATGAGCCCAGGCCGCTGTGTAGAACGTAAAAATCACTTTATAATACTCACCCAAACGGTCGGTTCGGTGCAGACTGGTCATGTGGGTGGCTCCGTTCTCTGGGGGTGGCTCCGTTCTCTGGGTGCGGCGCCTCCTCTTTCGGCCATCTTTGACCTCCTTCTGAAGCCGGGGTGCATGAGGCGTCCTACGTTATACACACTCGCCGGCATTGAGGTCCTGCGCAGGCGCACTTTAATCTGCCCTTAACAGGGCAGATCAAAGTATTGTAGTGCGCCTGCGCAGGACCTCAATACCGGCGCGTGTGCATGACGTAGGACGCGTCATGCACCCCGGCTTCAGTAGACTGAGAACAAAGATGGCCGAAAGAGGAGGCGCCACACCCAGAGAACGGAGCCACCCACTTGACCAGTCTGCACCAAACCGACCGTTTGGGTGAGTATTATAAAGGGATTTTTACGTTCTACACAGCGGCCTGGGCTCATTTCCAGCATGTTAGAATACTGTGTATAAGAGCCCACTGGTGGTGGCCCCAGCTTACAGTCACCAAATCTGGTGACAGGTTCCCTTTAAAGGGAAGGTGTTGTCAAAAAAAAAAAATTAAATAACTGAAAAAAATGTAAAGTATTAATGTTTTAATGTTTTGTTTAAATATTATTTTGTTTTAAATTGAGCAAAATATAAAAAAAAAAAAAAAAAGTTTGATATTTTCTACTGTTAAACACTAGGGGGAGCAGCTGCTGAAATCCTACAGAAATCCCACTGTAGAAATGGCCTGGATTACAGCTGCAGTAAAGTGGGCAGGATCTGCTCTCCTGTGTGTGATGTCACCTCCCCCTCCTAATCTGAGTGTTTACAACAGATAAGAGAGAATGAAATGTAGGGACACAGTGTGGAGCCATTTTGTTGGTGACCAGAAATGTCTAAAGTGGAGAATCACACAGGACAGGATTATATACACAGCTCAGCAGACAGTATCACACAGGATAGGATTAGATACACAGCCCTGTAAACAGTATCACAGGATAGGATTAGATACACAGCTCAGCAGACAGTATCACACAGGATAGGATTAGATACATGGCTCAGCAGACAGTATCACACAGGATAGGACTAGATACACGGCTCAGCAGACAGTATCACACAGGATAGGATTAGATACACAGTCCTGCATACAGTATCACATAGGATAGGATTAGATACACAGCCCTGCATACAGTATTACACAGGATAGGATTAGATACACAGCCCTGCATTCAGTATCACACAGGATAGGATTAGATACACGGCTCAGCAGACAGTATCACACAGGATAGGATTGGATACACGGCTCAGCAGACAGTATCACACAGGATAGGATTAGATACACGGCTCAGCAGACCGAGGATAGGATTAGATACACAGCTCAGCAGACAGTATCACACAGGATAGGATTAGATACACAGCTCAGCAGACAGTATCACAGGATAGGATTAGATACACAACCCTTCATACAGTATCACACAGGATAGGATTAGATATACAGCTCAGCAGACAGTATCACACAGGATATGATTAGATACACAGCTCAGCAGACAATATCACTGGAGAGGATTAGATACACAGCTCAGCAGACAGTATCACAGGATAGGATTAGATACACAGCTCAGCAGACAGTATCACAGGATAGGATTAGATACACAGACCTGCATACAGTATCACCGGTTCACGCACAGGCCTACAGGTGGCAGGAGGAGAGGGGGGTTGAGCGGGGGTGTTTTTGGAGACTGTAGCAGCCGCGATGGTGGGGGAGGGGCGCCGGTACTCACATGCACAGCGGCGGACAGTGCGGGGGCTGGGTAGAGTGAAGGGAGGGAGTGTCATTGGAGACGGTAACGGCGGGGAGAGGGGCGGCATCAGCAGTAGCGGGGTTTGGTAGAGCGGACGGAGGGGGTGTTTTTGGAGACGGTAACGGCGGGGGGAGGGGCGGCAGCAGCAGTAGCGAGGGTTGGGTAGAGCGGAAGGAGGGGGTGTCATTGGAGACGGTAACGGCAGGGGGTTGGGGCGGCGGCAGCAGTAGCGGAGGGAGAGTGGGGCTGGGTAGAACGGAGGGAGGGGGTGTCATTGGAGATGGTAACGGCGGGAGGAGGGGAGGGTAGGCGGCCCATACTCACACATCCCGGCGGCTGACAGGGGTAAAGTGGAGCAAACAGCATGGCTGTGAGCTCCACCATGATGGCGCCGATCTCATCCTTCTGCTTTGATCTGGACAGCCCAGGTGGCGCATCCAGGTCACAGCAGACGCCTACTGTAACGTTACTAAATGGGGTCGGATCCCGACCACTGTTCTCTATGCACAGGGGCTGCCATAAAGGAGTGAGTAACTGTCGTTACACACACAGCAAATCCAGCATGGCCCCCAGCGCCTCCAGTAAAATTAGAATTAAATAAAATCTTAATAAGCAGTGATTTTAATTTTGTATTAAAAATACTTGATTTCATAATCACTATTTTTAATACAAAAATAAAAAAACGCGACAACTTCCCTTTAAATGTATCTTGAGTGTATCCTAGCTATGAGATGGTGTGGCGCCCCTGACCTGGTCAGGCACCACTGAGTACTGCACCCATGCTGGGGACAGTACAATACAGGTAATCCAGAAGGCTGACAGGGGTGTGGAACACAGGCGCATAGTGATCAGCTCTCACACATGTACCCATGAGAGGACCCCTGGGGATCCCAGGAGGGGGAAAAGCCTTGACCTTCACTGGAATAGTGGAGGGGGCCAAAAGCCTCCATCTCCTCTCAAGGGGTGTGGTAAGAGAGTCTGGTTGCTAGGTGGCGTAGGCAAGAACAGGAGAGGAGGAGCAGTGAGTCAGTTAGAGCAGAGAACTCCAGAGGGCTCAGTGAGGAGCAGACCTGTGGGGCTGTTGCTGTCTAACAGCGCCCGCGCAGTGGCTACTGACGGGGGAGAACGGTCAACTAGGAGTGCTACCTGAAAGCCAGCTTCAGCTAGAGAGAAAGCACGGAGTGGGAAGTAAGGAGACTGCTAGAGAGCACCAGGCCCAACCGGGCGGCAGATCCCGAAGCGAAGATAGATCCAGCTTTCTTCTGCTAAACCTGCCGGTGTGGGGCTCTCAAAGCCCACACCACAACACCACAAAAGCCGCAGCCACGTAACCGCAGTGAGGGCCCATAGGTCACAGGAGGCAAGCAGCTGGAGTGGCCTGGTCCGGGGAACAAGCAAACGGCAAACAAAAGGGGGAGAGAGGCTGCAGCATCTTCCCTGGGTGACCCCCATAGGGACTCAAAGTCGGGGTCACCCCAAACCACCAAGGGCTAAGGAAGGCGAGTTGGTAGTCACCCTCATAAAGTCAGCCTGAAGGATACCTGGTTCCCACCTGGTTCATCTCAGCTACGCCCGGGCTACTCACCCTGCCATCAAATGTGAGTAAAGCCCTTGAACGACAGTTCTGCCTGTGTGAGTCATTCTGCGACTTGTGGTACTACAAACCTACATCGGGCCCTGGGGCTTGCCTCACTCTCAGGAGGCTATTCCAACTAACTGCACATACCATCAGCCCCAGGCGACCCTCAACCTGCAGTGGCGGTCCCCACTGACCGCAATACTGAGAGTGGCGTCACGATCAAACAGAAGATTTCCTACCAGTGACGGAGATCCAGCCGAGTGGAGTCCCTGAAGGTAATGCACCGACACTACACCTGTGGGGCTTCACATCTGGCGTCACGAACAGGATAAGGACTAGACCTGTTCAGACAGGTGACCATGTGCCTGGGCGGTCCGCTTGAAAAATTGGAAGCGCCGCCATATTGCCACCATGAAAAGCGCGCTGAAAGACAACAGCAGCCCGCGCTGGAAGAAGTTACCGCCCACGAAGAGGTGTGGCTACCCAGAGATCCCCTGCAGAGTTCTGACCTTGCCAGCTATGAGAGCGGAGGCGTTCAGAGACGGCGGGAAGGAAAGAGAGCCACAAGCCTGCTGCTGGGAGAGGAGCTGCTGAAAGAGGCAGAGCAGAAATTGAGCAGCTTGCTATCAGAGGCAACGGCGAGTCCACAGCTGGAGAGTCGTGCAGAAGAGGGCGCAGAAGAAATGGCGTCTGACCGCAGAAATCCAGAACCGGGCTCCGCTGCCTGGTGGTATCGGGAGCTGGCCCAGTTCTGCGACCGACTGGAGAACCGGGTTGTGGAGCAGATCCGGGAAGAACGAATGGAAATGCTGGAGATGACCGCGGCGGTTCGGGCCTATGAAAGGAGAGCCGCGCGCCGAGTGCCAGACAGGACGGCGATGACGCAGACCCCGATGCTGCCACCGGTGGGTGAGTCGAGTGATGCCCCGGCCAGCGCAAGTGCCCCGACCCCTGCTGCCACGCCCGCGGTCCCCGAAGAGGCGTCCGGTGCGGCGACGCTGAAGCAGGCCGCAGCCACGCCAGGTGCGGCCTTCCAAGCCCCAGCGGCCGCAGCGATGCCCTGCTCGGCCCACCAAGACCCGGTCCCTGCAGCAACGCCCAGTCCGGCCCGCAAAGAACCGGCTGCCACCGCGACCCTCATCCGCGTCGCAGGCGTAACGCTGACCCAGGCCGCCGCCCTGCTAGGCCCGGCCCGCCGAGACCCCACCGCCGCAGCAACGCTCGTCCGCGCCGCAAGTGAGGTGCTGAACCAGGCCGCAGCCACGCCAGGCGCGGCCCGCCAAGCCCAGACTGCTGCAGCGACGTCCAGCCCAGCCTGCACGGACCCCATCGCAGCTGCGACGCCGATCCAGGCCGCCGCCATACAGGGCGCGGCCCGCCAAGACCAGGCCGCCGCCATGCCAGGCGCGGCCCGCCAAGACAAGGTTGACGTACCATTTACCCCGGCCCGCAAGGCCAGAGCAGACAAGGCTCCCCAGGTTCAGGAAGTCCCTGCTAGGCAATCCCTGGTAGGTGAGGACTCCGCATACTGGCAGCTAAAAGCCGACCTGGAAGCTAAGTTCCCACGGGAGATGGTGGAGCGGTATATGCTCCCTCCGCACACCCCAAAGAGTATCCCGACAGCTCCCGCAGCAACCACGGCAAAGAGTTCCCCACCTGGGCCGGCAGAAAGAAGTCCATCCCCAGCACTGCTACCCAAGGAGTGCCAGGAAGAACTAAGGGGGGGAGGAGGCCAGGAGGTTGAGGGGCTGACTCCAGAGCCATACCCAGAGCCAGAGATGCTGCCTTATTCTCGCTGGGATGAGGAAGACCTGACACCATCTGCAGAAGAAGAACTGCCCAAAAGCCTTACCTGGGAGTTTGTGAGCTGCACCCTACAGAATCCAGCCCGTAAGACACACCGCAACAGAACGCAACTATCCTCTGCACCGTCATCTCCAGAGCAGAGAGAAGTCACCGCCAGAGACCTGCAAGAAAAACGAGCCCTGAGAAGGTCCAAAGCCCAGGCCAGAGGACCCCTTTTCAGAGGAGTAGTGGAGGATTTTAATCTGAGAAGTGGATATGGATTCATTGTAGCACCATGTCCCAAAGAAGAAAGAAAAGACAGAGATAAAGAAACAGATGAAGATCAAGAAAGAAAAGACAAGGAACCTACAGATGAAACTACCTCAGACGACGACAAAGAGCAAGAAAGCAGCAGGTGCCGCAGCCCAACAGGCCAAAGCCCTGGTATGGAGGAGTAAAGGAAAGTAAGAAGTCAGCAGTTATAAAGTTAAAGTTTTGAAAAGTTTGTTTTGCAACGTTTTAAAAGTTCAAGAATGTGCCCACAAAAACTATTGTGAGAAATAAACCTTAAGGCTATGAACTGGCTATAGCCACAAACTCTCGCAGTGTAAATAGTTACACCAAAAGGGCACCACCACCACCAGAGTCAGCCTGTTTAGGGGCTTGGCTCGTCTGCAACCAGGAGGAGCCCGTCCGTATATAGGGCCTTGGCTTACCTGCGACCAGAGAGCATGCCTGTTTATGGGGCCTGGCTCTCCACCACAAAGAGGGTACCTGGTCAGCACCAACTGTGGAGGCCGCCTCTGCATCCTGCCAGAAGAGGCTGAGGGCGCGGATCCACCAGGCCAGGTATACCCTGAAGACCACCAGCCCATGTAAGCCGCCTCTACATCCTGCCAGAAGTGGCTGAAGCCGCGGCCAACGTGAAAGGGTTTTGGGTGGGTTAACGGACTTGTGGGTGGAGGGTGGTGATGTATGGTACCTGGTGCTTTTAAAAAATGTTTTACATGTTTTAATGTTTTATGCATTTTAAAATGTTGTCTTGCAGCCCGAGGACGTGCTGGTGATAACTAAGGGGGAATGTGGCGCCCCTGACCTGGTCAGGCACCACTGAGTACTGCACCCATGCTGGGGACAGTACAATACAGGTAATCCAGAAGGCTGACAGGGGTGTGGAACACAGGCGCATAGTGATCAGCTCTCACACATGTACCCATGAGAGGACCCCTGGGGATCCCAGGAGGGGGAAAAGCCTTGACCTTCACTGGAATAGTGGAGGGGGCCAAAAGCCTCCATCTCCTCTCAAGGGGTGTGGTAAGAGAGTCTGGTTGCTAGGTGGCGTAGGCAAGAACAGGAGAGGAGGAGCAGTGAGTCAGTTAGAGCAGAGAACTCCAGAGGGCTCAGTGAGGAGCAGACCTGTGGGGCTGTTGCTGTCTAACAGCGCCCGCGCAGTGGCTACTGACGGGGGAGAACGGTCAACTAGGAGTGCTACCTGAAAGCCAGCTTCAGCTAGAGAGAAAGCACGGAGTGGGAAGTAAGGAGACTGCTAGAGAGCACCAGGCCCAACCGGGCGGCAGATCCCGAAGCGAAGATAGATCCAGCTTTCTTCTGCTAAACCTGCCGGTGTGGGGCTCTCAAAGCCCACACCACAACACCACAAAAGCCGCAGCCACGTAACCGCAGTGAGGGCCCATAGGTCACAGGAGGCAAGCAGCTGGAGTGGCCTGGTCCGGGGAACAAGCAAACGGCAAACAAAAGGGGGAGAGAGGCTGCAGCATCTTCCCTGGGTGACCCCCATAGGGACTCAAAGTCGGGGTCACCCCAAACCACCAAGGGCTAAGGAAGGCGAGTTGGTAGTCACCCTCATAAAGTCAGCCTGAAGGATACCTGGTTCCCACCTGGTTCATCTCAGCTACGCCCGGGCTACTCACCCTGCCATCAAATGTGAGTAAAGCCCTTGAACGACAGTTCTGCCTGTGTGAGTCATTCTGCGACTTGTGGTACTACAAACCTACATCGGGCCCTGGGGCTTGCCTCACTCTCAGGAGGCTATTCCAACTAACTGCACATACCATCAGCCCCAGGCGACCCTCAACCTGCAGTGGCGGTCCCCACTGACCGCAATACTGAGAGTGGCGTCACGATCAAACAGAAGATTTCCTACCAGTGACGGAGATCCAGCCGAGTGGAGTCCCTGAAGGTAATGCACCGACACTACACCTGTGGGGCTTCACAATGGCATCAGGAATAAAATGGCTGGCTTCCTGCATACATGCACCAATGTGATAAATTTGCTACAATTAGGGCTACTTTGCACATTGCGACATCGGTAACAATGTGTTACCGATGCTGCAGCGATTGTACCCGCCCCCGTCGCAGGTGCGATATCTTGTGATAGCTGCCGTAGCCAACATTATCGTTACGGCAACTTCACATGCACCCACTTGTCCTGCGACGTCGCTCTGGCCGGCGACCCGCCTCCTTCCTAAGGGGGCGGGTCGTGCGGCGTCACAATGACGTCACACGGCAGGCGGCCAATAGCAACGGAGGGGCGGAGATGAGCAGGATGTAAACATCCCGCCCACCTTTGTCCTTCTCATTGCAGCCGGGACGCAGGTAGGAGATGTTCCTCACTCCTGCGGCTTCATTCATGTATGCTGCCGCAGGAACGAGGAACAACATCGTACCTGTCGCTGCACCGGCATTATGGAAATGTCGGACACTACACCGATGATACGATAACGACGCTTTTGCGCTCATTTATCGTATCATAAAAGATTTACACACTACGATATCGACTGCGACAGCGGAAGTGCGTCACTTTCGATTTGACCCCATCGACATCGCATGTGCGATATCGTAGTGTGCAAAGCCGCCCTTAGTGACATTTTCTCAGTCTAGTGAATTCATGGACTCTTAATTTTTTCCCAATATTCTGTTCTATAATATAATACTTCCCACATGAAGAGGCCCCACCTTGTGTTCCTTAACATTTAGAAACTAATCCCCATTATTGTACTTTTTTTCTGCTGTTTAACAGATTATGAAATTGATGGCTGCTAACCACTTATCTTTTTTAGTTTTTGAAGGATCTGGATTAGGATCTGGCCAGGAAATTGGCACAATAATCGCACAAGATGAAGGGTCTGGCATTGAAGGATCTGGTGCAGTAATTGCTCAGGATGAAGGATCTGGTATTGAAGGATCTGGTGCAGTAATCGCTCAAGATGAAGGATCCGGTATTGAGGGATCTGGAGCAATAATCGCTCAAGATGAAGGATCTGGCAGTGAAGGATCTGGTGCAATCATTGCTCAAGATGAAGCATCTGGCAGTGAAGGATCTGGTGCAGTAATCGCTCAGGATGAAGGATCTGGTATTGAAGGATCTGGTGCATTAATCGCTCAAGATGAAGGATCTGGCAGTGAAGGATCTGGTGCAATCATTGCTCAAGATGAAGGATCTGGCAGTGAAGGATCTGGTGCAGTAATTGCTCAGGATGAAGGATCTGGTATTGAAGGATCTGGTGCAGTAATCGCTCAAGATGAAGGATCTGGCAGTGAAGGATCTGGTGCAATTATTGCTCAAGATGAAGGATCTGGCATTGAAGGATCTGGAGCAGTAATCGCTCAGGATGAAGGATCTGGCATTTTAATCACTCCAGAAGAAGGATCTGGACAGTAATCACACAGGATGAAGGATCTGGCATTGTAATCCCTCCAGAAGAAGACATTGGTTCTTAAGTACAATTATTATTATTTAAAATGTATACTTAAAGTGATTAGGAAATCTGATCATGTCCGGAAATTATGGAATTGCCCCATCTTGTGTTTGTTAGTGTTCTTTTTGCTTTTATGTGTCTTGTTTATGTATCTAATTGCACAAACTCTAAAAAAAGGTAAAAATAATCCAATCTGCACTGTGTTCATGCATTTGTCATGTGCTCTGTATCCAGACCACAATTGAATGAGAACTACAGTATATTGTACTTTTTTGTAATAAAATATATCTTTTATTATATACAGCATTTTACTTTGCATTTATTTTGCATGACCTACATTAAATGAGTGATAAAACTAATTAAAAAAAAAATAGGACCATCTTCAGCTAAGCTTTTATGCCAGAAATAATCTGCTTGTTGTGTGTGTATATATATATATATATATATATATATATATATATGTGTGTGTATGTATATATATATATATATATATATATATGTATGTAATATATATATATATATATATATATATATATATATATTTGGATTTCTAAAAAGAAAATAAGCAGCACACCGATTACATGTGAAAAATGTGTGTTACATTTTTTCACAATCGGAGTGCATTATAATTATGCACACACACACATACATGGCATGGTTAGAGTAGATACTGAGAATTTGATACTTTCACAATGTATACAGGACAGGAGAAGTATATACAACATACCCAGATCTGCAATATACAGTATGCTACAAACAATTCTATACACAGCTCCACATGATGAATTGTGTTAAGAAAGTGGAGTTGTGTATGTACTACATAGTCTAGAGATGTGACAGTGTAAGTAGTGTGGATTCCACAGTATGTATATATGGTACATCATATAGGAGACACCTCAGCTGCTGAATGTATACCACATTGGGACTGATGTATACACATTACTTAGGAGACAAACTGCTATATAAACATATAGGTGATACTGCAACTGCTGTATGCACATTTTGTGTGAGATAGTGCCAGCAATCACAATTTCACCTACGTAATTTATATACAGCAGTCACAGTATCACCTATGTAATGTATATACAGAAGTATTACTTTTATAATGTATATAGACTGCTATTTATACATTATGTAGGTGATGCTGTGACTGCTGTATGTACATTATATAGATACTGCCAACAGTCACTGTATCAGCTATGCAAGGTATATATAGCATTTTATGTACATTATATAGGTTATACTGCTACTGCTGTATATACATTACATAGTTTATACTACTGGTAATCTCAGTAGCACCTACTTAACGTACATACAGCAGCCGCAGTATCGCCTATATAATGTATATTGACTGCTGTATATACACTGATGCTGTGACTGCTGGCAGTATCAACTATAATGTATATACAGCAGCTGCAGTATTGCCTATATAATCCACATATAGCAGTCTATATACATGATATAGGTGACATGGCGGCAGCTGTATGTACATTACATAGATAATTCTGGCAGCAGTCACAGTATCAGCTATATAGGATACCACTGCCACTGCTGCTTGCTCAAAAAAAGTTGCCATATTGAAACTCTCCCAGATGGGGGCAGGCGCAGAGCTGAATGGCCAGTGTAGGGCTTTAGGCGTTGGGCAGAAGAAGACCTGGATCCCCAGGACTGGTGAGAAGAGGGCCACTATCCGCCCTCAAAAAGATGTTCTGATGCAAATGTGTGCTGTTCCAGATTATCAACCGGGCCTGGCATGGCAACACCTGCCCAGCAAATTCACCTTTTGTGTTGGCATACTGTGCATTACACTAGAGATGTTACTCAAGTCAATTAGTGGAGTAATATTCCTGGCAAATCATTGAGTGTGCCTCCAAACTAATTTGTCGCTGGTCATTTCTGTACGCCCTTCATTACAAATGGTGTACGAAACGCCAGTCATTGCATATATGCCTTTTCAGCAAAAAAAGAAAAATCAAGTGCACTCACCATCGATAAAATCCTTTTATTAGTGAATCCTTTAAAACACACTAGGAGGAGGAGGGATCTTTACTACCACGATCATTAAACCCCTGGATGTACCCATAATTCCCCCACACATGATAATATGGCCCCCACACTGTATGATGGCGTGTCATTATGATGACCCCCCAGTCAGTATGGTATCCCTACAACCCTTCACACAAGTATCATGGCTCCCACAGCCCCCCACTCAGTATAATGACCCCTTTGTTTGATGCTATCGCAATACTCAAAGCTCTCATAGTCAATATGAAAGCTGCTCATTTAGTATGATCTCCCCAGAGCCCCTCACAAACTATACTTCCTCCACAGAGCCTCATTCAGTCTGATCTCTCCATAGTCCCCCAACAAGTATCACGGCCCACACAGGATCATGGCACCTAAGTATGATGTTCCTCAGAGCCAACACTCCGTACGTTGGCCTACCAATCACTATGAGTAGAGCTCCACAGAGCCTCACTTTGTATGATGGCTCTTCATCACACACTCAGTATGATGACATTACAGCCCTACACTCAGCATGATGGCCTCCAAAGCCTCTTCCTCAGTAAGCTGCCCCTCAACCCTCCCCTGCCCCAATTAGTATAATGTACCCTACAATCCCTAAATTAATATGATGTTCCTATAGCCCCTTGATCAGTATTCTGCACCTCAGACACCTCATTTATTATGATGCCGCAAAATCCCCTCACTCATTATGTCACAAAAGCTCCTCACTCAATATGATGCCCCCACAGCCCCTCACTTAGTCTTGTGTCCCTAAAGCCAAACACACAGTATGATGCCCCAACAGCTACCCACTGATAATGTCCACACAGCCCCCCACACAGTATGATGCACCTCACAACCAATCAGTTAGTATGATGCCCTCACAGCCCTTCACTTTCTCATTATGATTCTTCTACTCACTTTCATTCAGTATGATGCCCCTACAACCTCCCTTTCTGTAAAATACTCACCACAGCCTCTCACTCAGAATAATAACAATATTTATTAATTTATATACTGCCATTAATTCCATAGCGCTTTACATATATCAGCAACACTATCCCCAGTGGGGCTCACAATCTAAATTCCCTATCAGTATGTCTTTGGAGTGTGGAAGGAAACCGAAGAACCCGGAGGAAACCCACACAAACACATGGAGAACATACAAACTGCTTGTTATTGGTGGGATTTGTACCCAAGACCCCAGTGCTGCAAGACTACATTGCTAATCTCTGTATGATGCCCCTACAGTCTCCCTCTCAGTATGATACATGCCACAGCCCCTCACTCAGTACGATGGTCCCATAGCCTATCACTCAGTATGATTTACCCCAAAGTCCTTCCCTGAGTACAATGCACTCCACAGTGCCCCACTTAGTATAACGCACCCCACAACACCTCACTTTGAATAATGCCCCCAAACTATTATAAATATGTTCTTGCAGCCTCTCCACTAAGTTTAATTCCCCATAACTCTTCACTTATTGTGATGCTCCCAAAGCCCCCCAATCAATGTGATTCCCCCACAACATCTCACTAACTATGATGCCTCCACACCCCCCCATACAAGTATAATAGTCCCCGTCCAGGATGCACCACACAACTCACTTAGTATAATGTCCCCCACAGCCATCCCCTCATTCACTCTCACACAGTGTGATATTACAGCATTATGATACTCCCACAGCACCTCACTAAACTCAGTATGATACGTCAGAGCCCCTCACCAGAGGCGTATCTAGTGGGGGACTGGCGGGGCAATGCCCCAGGTGCAACTGTCAGGGGGGCGCTATCGGGTCTGCGGGTGCGGCACTGTGAAAGTCTCCCTGGCAGCTGTGTTTCTCCGCCCCGTAGTGGGAGCCAGCCATTTTCTGAGTGCAGCTGTCAATCTGACAGTTAAGACTTGGAGAAACTGCAGCGCGTGGCTCCCACTGCTCAATTGTCTTCATATATCTTTCAAACGCGAGGACAATTGAAGTGGTGATCACTGGCGCTGACTTATGGATCAGAGAGTCGGCTGTAGTGTGATCAGGTCAGCTGATCACACTACTGATCCGGAAGTCAGGGCGGGAGTGCAGCGGTGGCAGATAATGCTGATGATAAGTGCTCCAGTGGAGCTGAAGACACGGAAGAGGAACAGTATGGGGTGACGGGCGAGGTATCTATGCACACAGAATGGGGGGACAGAGGGTGGGGAGGGGGCAGTATCTATAGACACAGTATGGGGGAGAGAGGGTGGGGAGAGGGAACTACCGTATCTATGGACACAGTATTGGGGGACAGGGTGGGGAGAAGGAAGTATCTATAGACACAGTATTGAGGGACAGAGGGTGGGGAGAGGAAGGTATCTATAGACACAGTTCTGGGGGACAGAGGGTGGAGAGGGAGCAGTATCTATAAACACAGTATAGGGAGAGAGGGTGGGGAGGGGGCCGTATCTATAGACACAGTATGGGGGAGAGAGGGTGGGGAGGGGGCATTATCTATAGACACAGTATGGGGAGAGAGGGTGGGGAGGGGGCATTATCTATAGACACAGTATGGGGAGAGAGGGTGGGGGGGCATTATCTATAGACACAGTATGGGGGAGAGCGGGAAGTATCTGTGGACACAGTGTGGTGGGAAGAGAGGATGGTGAGAGGGAAGTATCTTTGGACACAGTATGGTGAGAGAGAGGGTGAGGGGTGATGTAAATAGACATACTATAGGGAGTGAGGGTGAGAGATGATGTATACAGGCATAGTATAGGGGGAGATGGTGAGGGGTGATGTATACAGACATAGTATATGGAGAGAGGCTGAAGGGTGATGTATACAGACATAGTATAGGGAGTGGTAATGTATACATAGTATAGAGAGTGAGGGTGATGGGTAATGTATACAGACATAGTATTGGCGGGATCTTTAACCATTTGAAAAAAACGGTCAAATCACATTTAGAAAAAACTGAAATAAAACTGATATCCAAAATGACAATGAAATGATTCCATGAAAGTTTTGATCATACTCAGACCACTCACATACACATATATAATTTTTAATCCTTCCATGTATATTTATAAAAAAAAAAAATATTTTTATTATTATTTTTTCAATTTATTCTGAGTATGATAAAAAATTTCATAGAATCATTTCATTGTCATTTTGAATATCAGTTTCATTTCAGTTTTTTCTAAATGTGATTTGACCGTTTTTTTTCAAATGGTTAAAGATCCCGCTGATTTTTTTCAAAAAGGGAGGATCTATGACGAGCATATAAGTACTGCCTTGTCTCTCCAGACTGCATTATCCTGTCATTAACACATGTCCACATGTCCTGAGGAAGAGGGCTGAGTCCATTGAAACGCGTAGACCTGTTCTTGTTTAATAAAAGACATGGATTAACCCTATCTGCCTCCTGTATTTGGTGAAAAGCGCGGCATAAAACCCGGTCTCCTCTACAACCACTCATATTCATATTTTCGGGGCTGCAGCTGATTCACCCTGCGATCAAGCCAATATAGGAGTTGTGACTGGCACAACCCCTATAGGTGAGTTTTTCCATTAACTTCCTCTTTACTGTTTATCAGTTAAGACTCTATTGCTCTTTCTTGTCCACAGTTTGTTTCCTCTGTTAACACTAGGTGGCAGATGTTGGTCTGGGCCTGGTAGCAGCTGGAACCCCGGTCGCAGGGGATCCTGTTGTGAATGTTAGTTTTGTTTTGGCTGCTGGGAGGCTCCCTCTGGTGGCCAGGAATGGTTTGGACTTGGACCAGGTGTGTTGTGCAGTGGGTGTTTCCTTTGCTAACTCTCTGCTTATTTAAATCCTTGTCTGATTGCAGGCTGTTGCCGGATGTCAGTTGTTCTTTGTATCTCCAGCCTGCTTAATCCTGCTCTACACCACATCTTCCCCAGATAAGTGCTTGCTCTTTATTTATTGTCTGGTTCTTTTGTTTATCTGGGTTTGTCATTTGCTGTGGTTATTTTCAGTTTATTTGCTTGCAGGGATTTTTCCCCTCAGTGGCTTGTTGGGGAACTCCCTGCAGTTCTGTGTGGAGTATAGCTCCTTTGGGTCCATGTGATTGTGTCTTGTTGACTTTGTTATGATTCTTGTTTTCTGTTCATTGGTATGACAAGGGCACTTGGTATAGGACGGAGTTCAGATCGTGTGATCTGAGGGCCTTTTTGTACTATCAGGAAGTTGGTATTTTGCAGGATTTTTCTCTGGCCACCATCAGTCCCTTTCCTGTCCTTTCCTATTTTAGTCAGCGGGGGCCTCACCTTTTGCTAATCCTGTCATCTACCTGTGTATTGTGTTTTTCCTATATCACCGCAGTCTTTGAATGGGGGGGGCTAGCTATTCTTGTCTATTTTCTGAGGCAGAGAGTTATTCATCTTTCCTACCTTTAGGATAGTTAGTTCTCCGGCTGGGTTCGCGGTGCACAGGATGTTAGTTCACCCCTCGGCTACTTCTAGTTGTGATGGTTAGTAAGGGGATGGCGGCCAGATTAGTTGCCATTGCTCTTGTCACCTTTTGCCAATGATTTGTGGTGGTCTTCCATGGTTCCGGATCATAACAGTACATCCGGCCAACAAATTTAAAGGGTTCTCTTAAGAAGAAAAGAAAAAAAAAAAAAGCTGCTGAGAAAACCTTTTTTGTTTTTTTTTTTTGGTATTTTTCCTCTCCTTCTTTGGGTTCTGTGGAAGATTTCTTTTGTCTAGCATGGATGAATTAGATGAGCGTGTTGCTCATCTTGATGCTAAGGTTCGTCGTATAGAGTCTTATCTTGCACTGACTCCCCTTGCAGAGCCTAAGATTCCTGTTCCTGAATTTGTTTCGGGAGATAGGTCTAGATTTTTGAGCTTCAAAAATAATTGTAAATTATTTTTTGACCTGCGCCCTAAGTCCTCAGGGAATCCCGTACAGCAGGTTAAGATTGTCATCTCCTTACTGCATGGTGACCCTCAGGACTGGGCCTTCTCTTTAGCGTCTGATGATCCGATTCTCAGTGATGTGGACTCCTTTTTTCAGGCCTTGGGTTTATCATATGACGAACCCAATATTGTGGACCAAGCAGAAAAGGTCTTGTTGTCCTAAACTCAGGGTTTGGATTCTGCAGAAACGTTTTGTCAGAAATTTCGAAAGTGGGCAGTCCTTACCAAATGGAATGATGATGCGCTTGCGGCTCTTTTTTGGAAGGCTATTGCTGATGCTGTGAAGGATGTAATGGTAGGATTTCTCTGTCCCTTCTGGTTTTGATGCCTCTATGACCTTGGCCATTCAGATTGATAGGCGTTTACGTGAGCGCAGTTTTGTGCCTGTGGAACAGCCTTTGGAGCCTATGGAGTGTGATAGGGGCCTTTCTAATGCTAGTCGGCAGGGGTTCAGACGGAAGAATAGACTGTGCTTCTATTGTGGAGATGCTTCTCATAACCTCTCTGTCTGCCCTAACCGTGAAAGGAGATTGGCTATTTCTGTTACTGTGGGTTCTTTGCAACCAAAGTTTCTTTTGTCTGTCACATTGATTTGCTCATTGTCTTCCTTTTCTGCATTTGCCTTTGTGTGGCAGCGCTCAATTTGATGGATTTTGGGTTTGCTAGGGATTGTGGTTTCCCCATGGTTCCTTTGCAAACTCCTATTCCTTTAAGGGGCATTGATGCTACCCCTTTGGCAGAACATAAACCCCAATTTTGGACCCAGGTGCCTATGAGAGTTGCACCAGCGCATCAGGAAACTTGTACATTTTTAGTATTGCATAATCAACAGGATACCTTGGTACTGTGATTTCCGTGGTTGCAGACCCCTAATCCGGTTTTTGACTGGAGATCCTTGTCGGTAGCTAGTTGGGGTTGTCAAGGTGTGCATCAGGATCTTTCCGTGTCATCCACGTCTGCTCAGGCAGTTGATGTTCCGGCCTTCTTGTCTGATTTCCGTGATGTATTTAATGACCAGGAATCTGATTCTCTGCCCCCACACCGGGACTGTGACTGTGCCATTGAGTTGGTGCCCGGTTGTAAATTTCCCAAGGGGCGGATTTTCAACTTGTCTGTGCCCGAACATGATGCCATGCGGTCATACATCAGGGAATCATTGGAGAAGGGGCACATTCGGCCCTCATCTTCTCCTTTGGGTGCCGGCTTTTTCTTTGTTGCTAAGAAAGATGGTTCGTTGAGGCCTTGTATTGATTACCGTCTTCTTAATAAAATTACGGTCAAATATCAGTACCCTTTGCCTCTGATGTCTGATCTGTTCTCTAGAGTGAAGAGTGCCAAATCATTTACGAAACTGGATCTCAAGGGTGCGTATAATCTCATCCGTATTCAGGAGGGTGATGAATGGAAGACGGCTTTTAATACTCCTGAGGGGCATTTTGAGTACCTAGTGATGCCTTTTGGGCTCACTAATGCACCCTCCGTCTTCCAGGCCTTCATGAATGATATTTTTTGGGACCTTATTGGTAAATTTTTGATTGTGTATTTGGATGACATCTTGATTTTTTTCTGATGATTGGGACTCTCATGTTGGGCAACTGCGGGATGTTTTTCAGATACTTAAGGATAATGCACTGTATGTTAAGGGGTCCAAGTGCCTCTTTGGGGTGCAAAGGATTTCCTTTTTGGGCTTCATCCTGTCTCCCTCCGCTATCGAAATGGACCTGGTTAAGGTTCAGGCTATTTACGACTGGGTGCAACTGACTTCTCTAAAATCCCTGCAGCGGTTTTTGGGGTTTGCTAATTTTTACCGTAAATTTATAGCCAATTTATCTGCCATTGTCATGTGGTGCCCTGGACAAGCCAGGGGCCACAGGTAACAACACACACACACCCCCACCCCCAGCAGTTCACAGCAGTCATCCCCAGTGAGACCGATTTCTTCCTCGGGTTCAGACACACACCAGGTGGGCGGAGTCAGGCAGATGGGCATGCTCACCGAGGAGTTTAGCTGGCCTGAGGCAGGAAACAAGTTCAGACAAGTCCAGGCAGAGGAAGAGAGAGGAGGTCTGCAGAGAGGAAGACGCAGACTGGGGCCTAGGTTGGAGCCTAGGTCCCTCGGGTAGCCAGTGAGGCAGACGGTAGTGGCTGTCTGCAGGAGCTGGGAAGACAGTCTTGGTGGAACCGTAGGTAGCCGGGACAGGGTAGTGGCCCGTCCGGTATGAACCGGGGAGCCAGCTGGAAACCAGAGCGCAGGAGGAGCGTACACGAAGGGGCAGGAAAGGACTTACACTACCAAACTGGGTCAGGAGAAAAACACCGCAGCTGCCTGTGGGACCCGTCCATCCAGCCGTGTGTTTTACCAAGGACTTTGCATTCGTCATTGGCTGAGTGAGTACCACCGTGCCGTACGGCACAGCGCTGCCCCCGCGACCCTACACCTCACCAAGCCCCGTAACCCGCCTGCCATCCATCCCTACCCCTCACCGGGGCACCGGGACAACCAACCCCCCT
This sequence comes from Anomaloglossus baeobatrachus, assembly GCF_048569485.1. Lineage (NCBI taxonomy): Eukaryota > Metazoa > Chordata > Amphibia > Anura > Aromobatidae > Anomaloglossus > Anomaloglossus baeobatrachus. Next base: position 70,896,377 of record NC_134362.1, on the reverse strand, counting down.
ACCCATGGAGGGGAAGAACTACATCCAAGCTGCTCCCTGTCATCGCTCCCGGGATCCCCGTCCAGAGCAGCGGTGGTGTCACAACCTCACCACAACCGTGGGTGGCGTCACGGACAATAAATCCCCAAAACCATTCCCCTTTTCACTCACGGGCGAGGAACGTCGCTCGAGTCCCCGGGATCCGGCCCACCGCTCGAGCCACCATCGAGCAGCAGCAGCAGCAGCCGGACCCGAGCAGTGGGTGAGCGCAGCGTCCCCTCCTCCGCCCGCGACAGTCAAACCTCTGACAGATTTGACAAAGAAGGGAGCTGATGCTGACCATTGGACCCCTGAGGCTATTGTGGCCTTCCAGGAGCTTAAAAGGCGATTCACTTCTGCCCCAGTTCTGCAGCAACCTGATGTGTCTCGCCCATTTCAAGTTGAGATCGATGCCTCAGAGATCGGAGCAGGTGCTGTTCTGTCTCAACGAGACGCTACTTCGGGTAAACTTAAGCCCTGTGCCTTTTTCTCTCAGAAGTTTGCTCCTTCTGAACGGAATTATGATGTGGGGAACCGGGAATTATTGGCTATGAAGTGGGCATTTGAAGAGTGGAGGCATTGGTTGGAGGGGGCTAGGCATCAAGTTGTGGTGCTTACGGACCACAAGAATCTCATCTATCTGGAATCGGCCAAGAGGTTGAATCCTCGGCAGGCCAGGTGGGCTTTGTTTTTTACCCGGTTTAATTTTGTGGTCTCTTTTTTGCCGGGCACCAAGAATGTTAAGGCCGATGCCCTTTCCAGGAGTTTCTGCGCTGACTTTTTGGAGGTTGTCGAACCGTCTACTATCCTGAATGATGGTGTAGTTTTCTCGGCTATTTCGCCTGATCTGCGGTTGGCACTGGCGGAATTTCAGGGGGATAAACCTGAGAGATGTCCTACAGGGAAACTGTTTGTCCCAGACCAATGGAGAGACCGAGTTGTCTCTGAGGTTCATTGCTCTGTTTTGGCGGGTCATCCTGGCATTTTTGGTACTCGGGATCTTGTGAGACGCTCTTTTTGGTGGCCTTCCCTGTCCCGAGATGTCCGTCGTTTTGTGCAGTCATGTGCAGTTTGTTCTAGGTCCAAGCCCTGTTGTTCACGTTCTAGTGGGCTATTATTGCCTTTGCCTGTACCTAAGAAATCTTGGACGCACATCTCTATGGATTTTATTTCAGAGCTTCCCGTCTCTCAGAAAATGACTGTGATTTGGGTGATCTGTGACAGATTCTCCAAGATGGTCCACTTGGTTCCCTTATCTAAGTTGCCGTCTTCATCAGAGTTGGTGCCTTTGTTTTTCCAACATGTTGTTCGTTTGCATGGTATTCCCGAAAACATTGTTTCTGACAGAGGGGTGCAGTTTGTATCCAGGTTTTGGAGGATTTTTTTCTCCAAATTGGGTGTTCAGCTGTCTTTCTCCTTGGCGTTTCATCCTCAGACCAACGGTCAGACTGAAAGGGCTAACCAGACCCTGGAGACCTATTTACGGTGTTTTGTTTCTGCGGATCAGGATGACTGGGTTTTGTTTTTGCCTTTGGCTGAATTTGCCCTTAACAATAGAGCTAGCTCTACCACATTGGTGCCCCCCTTTTTCTGCAATTTTGGGTATCACCCTAGGTTCCTCTCAGGGCAGCTTGAGGCGTCTGACTGTCCGGGGGTGGATTCGGTGGTCAACAGAATGCAGCAAATTAGGGGGAAGGTAGTGGATAAATTGTTTCAGTCCCAAGAAACTGCCCAAAAGTTTGCCAACCGGCGTCGGACTGTTGGTCCCCGGTTTAAAGTAGGGGACATGGTGTGGTTGTCCTCTAAAAATATTTCTATGAGCGTTCCATCTCCTAAATTTAAGCCCAGATTTATTGGACCTTATAAGATTTCGGAGATTATTAACCCTGTATCTTTCCGTTTGACTCTGCCTGCGTCATTTAAGATTCCCAATGTCTTCCATAAGTCCTTGTTGAAGAAACATGTGGAGCCAGCAGTTCCTGCAGCAGCACCTCCTGACCCTGTTTTGGTACAAGGGGATCTGGAGTATGAGGTTGAAAAAATTCTGGATTCCCATCGCTGTAGGCGTCAGCTTTAGTACCTTGTGAAATGGAAGGGTTATGGGGAGGAGGATAACTCTTGGGTTGTGGCTTCTGACATTCATGCAGACAGGTTGGTTCGCACCTTCCATCATGCTCATCCCGAGCGACCCGGTGGCGTGGGTGAGAGTTCGGTGACCCCTCCTCAAGTGGGGGGTACTGTTGTGAATGTTAGTTATGTTTTGGCTGCTTGGAGGCTCCCTCTGGTGGCCAGGAATGGTTTGGACTTGGACCAGGTGTGTTGTGCAGTGGGTGTTTCCTTTGCTATCTCTCTGCTTATTTAAATCCTGGTCTGATTGCAGGCTGTTGCCGGATGTCAGTTGTTCTTTGTATCTCCAGCCTGCTTAATCCTGCTCTACACCTCATCTTCCCCAGATAAGTGCTTGCTCTTTATTTATTGCCTGGTTCTTTTGTTTATCTGGGTTTGTCATTTGCTGTGGTTATTTTCAGCTTATTTGCTTGCAGGGATTTTTCCCCTCAGTGGCTTGTTGGGGAACTCCCTGCAGTTCTGTGTGGAGTATAGCTCCTTTGGGTTCATGTGTTTGTGGCTTGTTGACTTTGTTATGATTCTTGTTTTCTGTTCATTGGTATGACAAGGGCACCTGGCATAGGACGGAGTTCAGATCGTGCGATCTGAGGGCCTTTTTGTACTATCAGGAAGTTGGTATTTTGCAGGATTTTTCTCTGGCCACCATCAGTCCCTTTCCTGTCCTTTCCTATTTTAGTCAGCGGGGGCCTCACCTTTTGCTAATCCTGTCATCTACCTGTGTATTGTGTTTTTCCTATATCACCGCAGTCTTTGAATGTGGGGGGCTAGCTATTCTTGTCTATTTTCTGAGGCAGAGAGTTATTCATCTTTCCTACCTTTCGGATAGTTAGTTCTCCGGCTGGGTTCGCGGTGCACAGGATGTTAGTTCACCCCTCGGCTACTTTTAGTTGTGATTGTTAGTAAGAGGATGGCGGCCAGATTAGTTGCCAATGCTCTTGTCACCTTTTGCCAATGATTTGTGGTGGTCTTCCATGGTTCCGGATCATAACAGGATCGTGTCAAGGGGCACGGAACTGCCACGGAGGGCAGCCGGCGGCCTTGCGCCATCTCTGTGAAGGGGCCAGGGCACGACAGGGTATGTGGATCCTAGGTTGGGAAGTAGCTTCAAGCATCCTGGTAATTCACCCAACGAGGGCGAAGTTTTCAAGAATCGTCCTCCACCCGCTCCAAAATCGGGGTACTAGCGCAACGAGGGGGATAGGACTTTCCCAATACATAGTCCAGAATATCCCAAGCGTGAACCCTGAGAGCAAGCTCACTCCATTAGCCATACGGGTGAGCGGGACACGACTAGTTCTATACTACAGTAAACCAGTAAAGAAGGTGCCAAGGGAAAGGTCACAGGCTAACAAGCAACACCAACGGGCACGGGATCCAGGCGTGCTCCCTCCTTGCTGCAGCGGTGCTCAGAATTTCGGTTTACAAGTTGTCGGTGTCAGCGTTATTGGACTGAGTGAGTATGCAGTGACCCTTTCCTCCCCAACGGCATCCCCTTATTGCCATCACCAAGCACCAGGGCATTCCCCTACCCACGGTGGGGTTAAACACCTAGCTGCCATCCCATCGCCACCGGGCGCTCCCAACAGCAGTGGTGGTACTCCACCTTACCACACACCGTGGGTGGTGTCACAAACTCTAAACACAAAACCCCCTGTAAATACCCCCCTTTTATTTCGAGTGGCCGCACGACCTCTTCCGGGTCCGGAGACTCCTCGAGCCACTGCGGATCCGGATCCGAGCAGTCTTGGCTGCTGACGCTGGGTCGGTACATCTCCACTGCATATTACTCAGTATTATGCACCCCCTATACAACTCCTCACTTAGTATGATGCTCCCCACTGAATATAATACTACTACAGTCCCTCGCTCAGTACGATGCCCGCAAAGTCCCTCACTTAGCATAATTCCCCTAAAGTCCCTCATACAGTATGACACTTCTACAGCCACCCAATGAGTATGATGTACCCCACACTTATAATGATGCCCTCACATAGCCTCAACCACTCAGTATGATTCACAGCCCTTTATTCAGTATGAGGCCCCCACAGCCCCCAACTCATTATGATGCTCCCATAGCTTTTCAATCAGTATGATGGTCTTACATAAGATACTCTCTACTGCCCCTCAGTCAGTATAATACTTTACAGTCCTTCATTCAGTATGATGCACTCCTTAAACCCTTACCTAATAAAATGCCCCCAAAACACCTCACTCAATATGTTGCCTCCAGAACTCCTCACTCAATCTGATGCCCCCAGAACCCCTCACTCAGAATGATGAACCCTACAAGATCTCACTTAGTTTGATGCCTCAATGGTCCCCATAATTCAATATGATGTCCCTATAGGCTCCTGCTCACTATGATGCACCCCACAGCTCCTCACTCAGTATGATGCTCCAACAGCCCTGTCACACAGCATCCTGCACCCACAACCCCTATATTTACATTATATGGTCATGAAGTATTTAATAGCTTCCTATGCACTTTCTGAAAAAAATAGATGGCCGATGTTCAATATAGACAATAAGGTAAATGTTTTGAGTTTTGCACATTGTTCACACCATTGGAGTTCCAGACGTGCATTTTGTAATTGATGTTCAATATAGGACATAAATATGTCATTATGGGCTCTGAACCCAAGGACCAAATTGATCTGCAAGAGGAATGATCAACAATTATCCCACTTGAATGAGGCTGAGCCGAAGCAAAGGCCCTATATACATTATATAGATGTTAGTAGAAGGATCGTTCAACCCCCACCATAGACACTGAGGCTTGTCAGGGAAGAGAGATTCTATCTTCTTTATGAGTCTCCAATGACAGCGGCTTATCTGCACGAGGACAAAAGAATCAGACATTAAAAGTAAATAAGCCTGATCTTTTTTTTTATTAACTGACAGAGCAAAGTTAGGAGACCCCCCCAATAGACATAAAATTAACTTTTATTTAATGTAAGATAGGCCATGAATGTTCTTTCCTAAGAAAATCTCATAAATCTGCTTGGGTTTTTTCCAGCCTGGCCAATTCTTCAGCCATTAGTAACCTCATTGATAGCCGCCAAAGCTGTAAATGCAGTTATTTCTGCCCAGGACACCCATACTCAAGACTGAATAAATAGATATTTATATATTGTGTTAAAAATTTTGCACGTCATTACTAGTGATGAGCGAGTATGCTTGTCACTACTCGGTACTCGCACGAGTATCACTGTACTCGGGCTACTCGGCGGGTACCGAGTAATTTCGCGATACTCGTGCTGTACTCGTGGTCTTCATCCCTGCATGTTGGTGCTCTTTTGAGAGCCAGCCCTCATGCAGGGATTGGCTGGCAGACCACTACAATGCAACAGCCCTGTTATTTGTGGAATTGCAGTGATTGGCCGGCCCGCACAGCGTGACCAAGCCTTTATACCGGCGGGCGCGCTGTGCTCTGCACACAGCCATCTCATATTCCCTGCTTTCCCTGCCCACAGGCGCCTATGATTGGTTGCAGTGAGACACGCCCCCACGCTGGGTGACAGGTGTCTCACTGCACCCAATCACAGCAGCCGGTGGGCGTGTCTATACTGTGCAGTAAAATAAATAAATAAATAATTTTAAAAAACCGGCGTGCGGTCCCCCCAATTTTAATACCAGCCAGATAAAGCCATACAGCTGAAGGCTGGTATTCTCAGGATGGGGAGTCCCACGTTATGGGGAGCCCCCCAGCCTAACAATATCAGTCAGAAGCCGCCCAGAATTGCCGCATACATTATATGCGACAGTTCTGGGACTGTACCCGGCTCTTCCCGATTTACCCTAGTGCGTTGGCAAATCGGGGTAATAAGGAGTTAATGGCAGCCCATAGCTGCCAATAAGTCCTAGATTAATCATGTCAGGCGTCTCCCCGAGAAACCTTCCATGATTAATCTGTAAATTACAGTTAAAAAACACACACACACGAAAAATCCTTTTTTAGAAATAAAAAACATTAACAAAGTCCCTCATCACCAATTTATTAACCCCGACAAAGCCCTCCATGTCCGGCGTAATCCACAGACCTCCAGCGTCGCGTCCAGCTCTGCTGCATGCAGGTGACAGGAGCTGCAGAATACACCGCCGCTCCTGTCAGCTTCACACAGCAACTGAGGTGAGTAGCTCGATCAGCTGCTTTCAGTCAGGTAACTCACGGCCACGGATCCAGCGGTGGCCGCGATTAACCTCAGTGACAGCTCAGCTGATCGCCATACTCACCTCAGTTGCTGCGTGGAGCTGACCGGAGCGGCGGTGAGTAGCGCGATCTGCATCCACCGCTGGATCCAGGTAACCTCAGTGACAGCTCAGCTGATCGCGATACTCACCTCAGTTGCTGCGTGGAGCTGACCGGTGTGGCGGTGAGTAGTGCGATCAGCTGAGCTGTCACTGAGGTTACCCGCGGCCACCGCTGCATCCACCGCTGGATCCAGGTAACCTCAGTGACAGCTCAGCTGATCGCGCGGCTGTCTTCAGTTGCTGTGTGAAGCTGACAGGAGCGGCGGTGTATTCTACAGCTCCTGTCACCTTCATGCAGCACAGCTGGATGCGACGCTGGAGGACTGTGGATTACGCCGGACATGGAGGCTTTGTCGGGGTTAATAAATTGGTGATGAGGGACTTTGTTAGTGTTTTTTTATTTCTAATAAAGGATTTTTTGTGTGTGTGTGTTTTTTAACTGTAATTTACAGATTAATCATGGAAGGAATCTCGGGGAGACGCCTGACATGATTAATCTAGGACTTATTGGCAGCTATGGGCTGCCATTAACTCCTTATTATCCCGATTTGCCAACGCACTAGGGTAAATCGGGAAGAGCCGGGTACTGTCCCAGAACTGTCGCATCTAATGTATGCGGCAATTCTGGGCGGCTGCTGACTGATATTGTTAGGCTGGGGGGCTCCCCATAACGTGGAGCTCCCCATCCTGAGAATACCAGCCTTCAGCCGTATGGCTTTATCTGGCTGGTATTAAAATTGGGGGGACCGCACGCCGTTTTTTTTAATTATTTAATTATTTATTTCACTGCACAGTATAGACACGCCCACCGGCTGCTGTGATTGGGTGCAGTGAGACACCTGTCACTCAGCGTGGGGGCGTGTCTCACTGAAACCAATCATAGGCGCCGAAAAGCAGGAAAGCAGGGAATACGAGATTGTTTAATGAGCGGCCGGCTTTTTCAAAAGAGGAAAAGCCGCCGGAGTTTAGTGAACAGCTGTGGAGCGCTGCGGCAGTGATCGGGGAACGGTAAGTAAGAGAGAGGGGGGAGAATGACCGACAGACTGTGAGAGGGGGACAGACAAGACAGAGAGAGACCGACAGAGCGAGAAAGACCGACGGGAGATAGAATAAAAAAAAAATGACCGACATCGCTAATAAAACGCACAAAACGTGCGTTTTGGACATCGGAGTGCCACACAATGTTTTTACGTAAAATCTTTCATGTAATAATCTCAAAAAGTAACATACACCAGCTCTATCTCACTATTGGGTATGTGCCCTTAACATTTCCGCCATGAAAATTCATTTTGGTGTCATTTTGGAAGGTTTTCTGGTGAGTCCGTAAAAATGGCGTAAAACTCGGAAAAAATTGTTCACAGCTGTGACTTTTGAGTGATAAATGCTTCAAGGGGTCTTCCCCATGCTGTTGTCATGTCATTTGAGCACTCTTCTGAGACTTTTGTGACATTTTTAGGGTTTCTACATGCTGCCGGGGTCATTTCAGAAAAATACTCGGGTCTCCCATAGGATAACATTGGGCTTGGTGCTCGGGCCGAGTACACGAGTATCTTGGGATGCTCGGCCCGAGCCTCGAGCACCCGAGCTTTTTGGTACTCGCTCATCACTAGTCATTACCATGTATATCCATCTTGTGATTTCCATAATTCTATAACTTTTCCTTTTTGATGTTACAATTTCAATGTTAAGAAGTGTATGTAATTGAATGCATTTGAATTAATTATATTTTTAGTCTGCTGTTTTGACTTTTGTTGCTATATTTCAAATACCTTTTTTTTGTAGCTCAATGGGTCATGTTTATGTCATATTGCTCCATTTTTGATAGGTGCGATGTTAATTTATTGGACAAAAACTGGTGCATAAATTATCTTTTTGGTGTTTTATTGGTTAATCATCAGTATTTTGTTTCTAGTTGTCATTTAATAGTTGTAAAAAAACAAACTAATGTAAAGACCCCCCCCCCCATCCCCGACTGCACCTCAGATGCGAATGATGTTTGCTCACTATGGAGTTGGTGTCTCCTTTCATTTTAAAGTCACCTTTGTGATAGCATTAGCTGTAAAGTCTCCAAGATAATATCTTTAAAGACAAAAAAACAAACAATTTAACCTCAAATTGAATCAAACAAAGATACATTTAGAAAATAACACCATTGTCAGGTTAAGATAGGCATTTTTTTAAATGATAGACAGCAATTCAAAATAGTCACTACACGCCTACAAGAATTCATTCCAAAATGGGTTCACTCCTGAGGGTTTCTGCTGCTTTGACATCTCAGGGTTAATGCAAATTGAGCATTGTGTCTCCAATCTTTTCCAGCCAAATTTGCACTTTAAAAGTGAAATAGAGCTCTTTTACTTACAAATACTGCCCTGTACCCAAACAGTTGTGTTCACCCACATGTGGGGTGTTGCCTGTTTGGTAAATATAATATATTTTTTTCATTCCACATTAGATTAATTTTAATGAAGCGGCTGAAAAGTCCACAAACTTCCACAAAGTGATTGAGAAAAAATACTCTAAAGCCCGCTTTACACGTTGCAATTGCGTGTGCGATCTCATATGCGATGTGACACGCCCAGGTCGCATATGCGATCTAATGAGATCGCACGTGGGTCGTTTATTTGCTGTCACACGTGCGTTAGTAGTCTTTTTTTAATTGATCAATATTGTGTGCGATCTTTTAGATCATGTGTTCTCTGACGTATGCATTGTGCACCCTTTTTTTTTTATTTACATTACAACTATCAATTGACGCAATTACGTTATTTTTTTGTTTTATAAAATACACCAGAACTATGTGCATTGCATTCAAGACTATTAAAGGCTTGGAATGCATGTTTAATCTGGCAACCCACTATAAAAATATCGCACGTGCGTTAAAATTGCAAATATGTTTTTTTTTCCCTTGAATTGTCATTCTTGTTTTTGTAACTTGCTAGGTAATGGCTTGATTTTAATAATGTTTATGATTCATGTCAGTGTTTCAAGGCAATGCAGGATGTCATTTAAAGAGAGATTAAGCCGTAACGCAAGTGCGATTATTTAAATGTATGGGGATGGGCGTAAAAGCTTGACGTTCAACAACACACCCGCACAGCTTCTGATGTATAAAACATGGATGTGCAAAATCGTATGAGGGATGTCACACGTTTCAATTGACTATGTTCGTACAACAAAACGTCCAATGTTAGAGAAATAAACGACGTGTATGCGATCAACGTATTTGCGTTCAATCTTGATTGCACGTAGGTGTCACGCGAAAATACGTCACGAACGATGCCGGATGTGCGTCACTTACAACTTGACCCCGACGACGGATTGAAAGATCTATTGAAGCGTGTAAGGCAGGCATAAGGGGTGCGGTTGTAAAATGGGGTCCTGTTTGGGGGGAATTTTGATATACTTGATCCCTCCAGTCACTTCAAATGTCAATATGTTTAACAAAATAAGTTTTGTACATTTTGTTGAAAAAAATTAAAAATTGTTACTAAATCTTTTAACATGCTAACAAAATCAAAGGACATTAAAACGAACTGAAATCAGACATACAATACATTTTATTATGTTATTTCGTGTGAAGTGTCTATTTGTTTAGTGTATAAAAATTGAAATTTGAAAATTGATAATTTTTATGCATTTTTGACAAATTTCCAATATTTTATTGAACAAGAAAATAAAAATTACAAAGTAAAGTGACATAAAAAATAGGGCATTGTCAGTATTGGGAACAAACCGTTATATGCATTAAAAACCATTTACATAGTAAAAATCCTTAATGCTGTAGTATGTGGTATGTATATGAAGGGCATCCTAGCTGCAGTATAAATGAACGTCCATCTCCTGATGAATACCAATGTCTAGAACCAGGATAGTCCAAAATCCAAAACCTCCCACTTGGAAGCTTCAAAAATTAATTCACAATCATCCCCCAATCACCATCTGATTGCCCCCCTTATTCTTTATAACAAGATTTCTTTTCTTTAAATAAACTAGTGGAGAAAATTGATCCAGAACTCCCTGACGAAGCAGAACAGGAAAATTGTGATGGGGCAAAGGTTAATGTGGCAGCACCTAGCAGTGATGGCGATGACGGGTATTTGTCTGGATGCAGTGGTTCATAGGATTATAATAGGGTTTTCATTAGTGATGAGCGAGCATGCTTGTTACTACTCGGTACTCGCACGAGTATCACTGTACTCGGTCTACTCGGCGGGGACCGAGTAATCTCGCGATACTCGTGCTGTACTCGTGGTCTTCATCCCTGCATGTTGGCGCTCTTTTGAGAGCCAGCCCTCATGCAGGGATTGGCTGGCAGACCACTGCAATGCCACAGCCCTGTTAGTTGTGGAATTGCAGTGATTGGCCGGCCTGCACAGCGTGACCGAGCCTTTATACCGGCGGGCGCGCTGTGCTCTGCTCACAGCTATCCAGACAGTCAGTGCAGGGAGAGGGTCGCTGCTTCAGGGAAAGGTTTGCGGCCCTTTATAGCTATTTCCGTAGCAGGGCTGCAAACAGTGTGACCAAAAGTCCTTCTCAGGACTATTCTAGTTGTATACTGGCAGGCAGGGTATAGCCAGGTCGGAGTACAGTAGCAGAGTCCTTCTCAGGACTATTGTTGCTGTATACAGGCAGGGTATAGCCAGGTTGGAATACAGGCTAGTGACCAAAAGAGTCCTTGTCAGGACTATTGTAGCAGTATACAGGCAGGCAGGCAGGCAGGGAATATAGCCATTCCTAGTGGTGACCGTATACCAGCCTTCATCATATCTGGGGCTGGTGTACACAGTCTAAAACAGTCCTGATAGTGTCAGACTTCTCAGCAATTGTCGCTCCTAAAACCTGTTAGGTTCTTAGTGCGTCCGTGCTTGCATTTAAAAACCGCACGTGTGTGCCTGTCGGTGGCAGCGTACAGGTGCACTTGTGTGCGTTTTTACCAAACTATTATATAACGCACAAGTGTAGTGTATAATACACGTCAGTCAGCAGTGGCTGATAGTGTCAGAGTTCTTAATTTTTGCTCCTAAAACCTGTGTTAGGTTCTTAGTGCGTCCGTGCTTGCATTTAAAAACCGCACGTGTGTGCCTGTCGGTGGCAGCGTACAGGTGCACTTGTGTGCGTTTTTACCAAACTATTATATAACGCACAAGTGTAGTGTATAATACACGTCAGTCAGCAGTGGCTGATAGTGTCAGAGTTCTTAATTTTTGCTCCTAAAACCTGTGTTAGGTTCTTAGTGCGTCCGTGCTTGCATTTAAAAACCGCACGTGTGTGCCTGTCGGTGGCAGCGTACAGGTGCACTTGTGTGCGTTTTTACCAAACTATTATATAACGCACAAGTGTAGTGTATAATACACGTCAGTCAGCAGTGGCTGATAGTGTCAGAGTTCTTAATTTTTGCTCCTAAAACCTGTGTTAGGTTCTTAGTGTGTGCCTGTCGGTGGCAGCGTACAGGTGCACGATTTGCACAAACTTTGATATAACGCCCAAGTCTAGTGAATACACGTCAGCACAGCATTGCAAAATGCGCAAGGGCGTTGGCAAGGAACAAGGAAGTGGACTAGATGGTGGTGCAGGCAGAGGCCGAGGTCATGGGCAAGCTCTAATTTTGCCACAACAAAGGGCCACATCTAGTCGCTCGCACGTCCTGTCCCAAATTCTTGGGGACCGCAGCAGTACACCGCTCTTGAACCAAGACCAGTGTCAACAGGTTGTTAGTTGGATAGCGGATAATGCTTCCAGTCAGATTGGCACCACCACAAACACTCTGTCTTCCACACGGTCAAGTGTCAGTGGCCGTGATACTGCACCGCACATTTCAGAACCTGATCCTCCTTCCTACCACAAGGCTGAGTACACGTCCTCGGACATTAATGATCCCACACTTGGACACTCGGAAGAGCTGTTCACGTTTCCATTCGCACATTCTGGCCTCTCGCCAGCTCATGTTGAAGTGGGTCATGAGGAGATCGTATGTACAGATGGCCAAATATTTGAGCAGCCACGTTCTCACGAAGTTGGCAACGTGTCTCAACAAGGGGTGGACGATGATGAGACACAATTGTCAGGAAGTCAGGAGGAGGAGCAGGGTGCGGAAGAGGAAGACGACGTGGTGGATGATCCAGTAACTGACCCAACCTGGCAGGAGGATATGCAGAGCGAGGACAGCAGTGCACAGGGGGAGGGAGGCGTAGCATCCCAACAGGCAGTAAGAAGCAGGGTGGTGGCTCCAGGCAGAAGTCAGGCAACCGTTCCCTGGAACAACAACACGACACAAGGTGCCTGTACAAATGTTAGGTCTTCCCGAGTCTGGCAGTTTTTTAAGTTGGATCCAGATGATTCTAAAAAGGCCATTTGCAACACCTGCCGTGCCAGCATCAGCAGGGGTACCAAAACTAGCAGCCTGACCACCACCAGCATGATCAGGCACATGTCAGCCAAGCACCCGACTTTGTGGGAAGTACAACAGAGTCGAGGAGCAGTGCTTGCTAATGTCACTGCTACGTCTTCGCTAGTTGTGCATGCGAGCCAATCCCATGTCCATGCTGCCTGCGAACAAGCCTCCTCTGGTCCTGCACCTGCAGTTGCCTACGCAGAAATAACACCATCATCAAGCACGTCCTTGTCCCAGCGCAGCGTTCAGTTATCCATTCAGCAAACCTTTGAACGCAGGCGCAAATACACTGCCAACACCCCACATGCCACAGTTCTAAATGCTAACATTTCGCGACTGCTTGCGCTGGAAATGTTGCCTTTTAGGCTGGTGGAGACAGAAGCATTCCGCGACCTGATGGCGGCAGCTGTCCCACGTTACTCGGTCCCCAGCCGCCACTATTTCTCCCGGTGTGCCGTCCCCGCGTTGCATAACCACGTGTCACAAAACATCACACGTGCCCTGAACAACGCTGTTTCACCCAAAGTCCACCTAACCACAGACACGTGGACAAGTGCTTGTGGGAAAGGCCGCTACATCTCGTTGACGGCACACTGGGTTAATATTGTGGAAGCTGGGACCCAGTCTGAGCGAGGGACGGAACACGTCCTTCCCACACCAAGGTTTGCAGGCCCTACCTCAGTCAGTGTTTCACCCACACTCTACAGCTCCGGAATGTCATGCTCTTCAGCCTCCTCCTCCTCTTGCACATCCTCATCCACTGTACCCTCCACACCAGTCCCAAGCTGGAAGCACTGCAGCACTGCCTCGGCGAAGCGGCAACAGGCTGTGCTGAAGCTAATCTGCATAGGTGACAAACCCCACAATGCAGAAGAGCTGTGGACAGCTCTGAAACAGCAGGCAGATCACTGGCTCACACCTCTGAACCTAAAGCCAGGAAAGGTCGTGTGTGACAATGGCCGGAACCTGGTGGCGGCTTTGAGGCGAGGCCAGCTGACACATGTTCCATGCGTGGCCCATGTGCTCAACCTCGTGGTTCAGCGGTTTCTAAAGTCATACCCAGAGCTGTCTGATCTGCTGGTAAAAGTTTGCCGCCTGTCTGCACATTTTCGAAAGTCACCTACTGCTTCAGCCGGCCTTGCCGGCTTTCAGCGCAGTTTGCATCTTCCGGCTCACAGACTGGTGTGTGATGTCCCCACGCGTTGGAATTCAACTCTGCACATGTTGGTCAGGATATGTGAGCAGAAGAGGGCAGTTGTTGAGTACCTGCATCACCTAAGCCGTCGGGAAATGGGTCAAACTCCACACATAACACCTGAGGAGTGGAGATGGATGTCCGACCTATGTTCCATCCTCCAAAACTTTGAGGACTCCACCAAGATGGTGAGTGGTGATGACGCCATTATTAGCGTCACCATACCGCTACTCTGCCTTCTAAAACGGTCTCTGCTCAAAACCAAACATGATGCATTGCAGGCGGAGCGCGATGAGTTGCAGCAAGAAACAGTAGTGGGTGTGGGTGATAACACACAGCCCAGCCTCGTCTCATCACAACGTGCAGTGGAGGACTATGACGAGGAGGAGGATGAAGACGAAGACATGGAGCAAATCTCCGGCCAAATTGAGGATATGACATGCACACCAGTCATATCCTCGGTTCAGCGTGGCTGGCCAGAGGACAGGGTAGATGAGGAGGAGGAGGAGGAGGAGGACAGCATGTTCAGTCAACGTGTTGGTCAGGCTACTGAAGTCCTGGCTGTTAAGAGTCTGGCGCACATGGCTGACTTTATGGTAAGCTGCCTGTCTCGTGACCCTCGCGTTAAGAACATCTTGGCTGACAATCATTACTGGTTGGTAACACTGTTAGACCCACGCTACAAGGAGAACTTTATGTCTCTTATTCCCGAGGCGGAGAGGTCAACCAAAATGCAGCAGTTCCGGAAGGCCATAGTCACGGAAGTAGGCAAAGCATTCCCCTCACAAAACGCTAGCGGCATAGGTCAGGAATCAGTGGACAACCAAGGCGTACAGCCGAGAGAGGCACAAGTCCAATCCGCCAGAGGTAGGGGAACAGTCTTTAAGATGTGGGACAGTTTTCTCAGCCCCTCACGTACCACAGCCCCTGAGGTGCGGGGTAGTGCCACAAGAAATCCTAAGTTTGCCCAGATGCTCAAGGAGTACCTTGCAGATCGAACAACTGTACTCCGACATTCCTCTGTGCCTTACAATTATTGGGTATCCAAGGTGGACACGTGGCATGAATTGGCTCTCTATGCCTTGGAAGTCCTGGCCTGCCCTGCCGCTAGCGTTTTGTCAGAGCGTGTTTTTAGTGCCGCAGGTGGAATCATTACAGATAAACGCACCCGCCTGTCAACTGAAAATGCTGATAGGCTGACTCTGATCAAGATGAACAAGGGTTGGATTGGGCCAGACTTCACCACACCACCAGCAAATGAGAGCGGAATTTAAAGTTTGTAACGGGAATTTGCCATGTACCTCCAGTCACCCATGGGTACACACTTCTGGACTTTGGATAATCGCTGGACTGCTCCTCCTTCTCCTCATGCGCCACCATGATGACCGTTACAAGAGTTAGGCCTTTGTTTCAGGTATACCCCCAGTGGTAAATTTTTTCGCCCATTCTTTGCAGAATGGACATTATAACGACAGGAGACCCGCTCCTTTGCAATGGGAACAATGTTTTGAGGCCCTCATGCACGTCTCTATCCAGGGACAACGTGGAGCCTCCCAATTTTTGGCTGCCCTGCCAAAGGGCTATACTACAAAAGACCCACTTCCTTCCAATGGGCACTTCAGGTTTACAGGCCCTCATGCACGTCTCTATCCAGGGACAACGTGGAGCCTCCCAATTTTTGGCTGCCCTGCCTAAGGGCTATACTATAATACACCCACTTCCTTCCAATGGGCACTTCAGGTTTACAGGCCCTCATGCACGTCTCTATCCAGGGACAACGTGGAGCCTCCCAATTTTTGGCTGCCCTGCCTAAGGGCTATACTACAATAGACCCACTTCCTTCCAATGGGCACTTCAGGTTTACAGGCCCTCATGCACGTCTCTATCCAGGGACAACGTGGAGCCTCCCAATTTTTGGCTGCCCTGCCTAAGGGCTATACTACAATAGACCCACTTCCTTCCAATGGGCACTTCAGGTTTACAGGCCCTCATGCACGTCTCTATCCAGGGACAACGTGGAGCCTCCCAATTTTTGGCTGCCCTGCCTAAGGGCTATACTACAATAGACCCACTTCCTTCCAATGGGCACTTCAGGTTTACAGGCCCTCATGCACGTCTCTATCCAGGGACAACGTGGAGCCTCCCAATTTTTGGCTGCCCTGCCTAAGGGCTATACTATAATACACCCACTTGCTGACAATGGACACTTAATGTTTTGAGGCTCTCATGCACGTCTCTATCCAGGGACAACGTGGAGCCTCCCAATTTTTGGCTGCCCTGCCTAAGGGCTATACTATAATACACCCACTTCCTGACAATGGACACTTAATGTTTTGAGGCCCTCATGCACGTCTCTATCCAGGGACAACGTGGAGCCTCCCAATTTTTGGCTGCCCTGCCTAAGGGCTATACTACAATAGACCCATTTCCTTACAATGGGCACTTCAGGTTTACAGGCCATCATGCACGTCTCTATCCAGGGACAACGTGGAGCCTCCCAATTTTTGGCTGCCCTGCCTAAGGGCTATACTACAATAGACCCACTTCCTTCCAATGGGCACTTCAGGTTTACAGGCCCTCATGCACGTCTCTATCCAGGGACAACGTGGAGCCTCCCAATTTTTGGCTGCCCTGGCTAAGGGCTATACTACAATAGACCCACTTCCTTCCAATGGGCACTTCAGGTTTACAGGCCCTCATGCACGTCTGTATGCAGGGTCATTGGTGAACCTCAAAATTTTGGACTGCCCTGGCAAAGGAAAATACTACAAAGACTCAGTTCCTCAAAATGGGCACATTAGACTCAGAGGCCTTTATGTACGTCTCTTCTCAGGGACATCGGAGTGCCACACAATGTTTTACGTAAAATCTTTCATGTATTGATCTCAAAAAGTAACATACATTAGCTCTATCTCACTATTGGGTATGTGCCCTTAACATTTCCGCCATGAAAATTCATTTTGGTGTCATTTTGGAAGGTTTTCTGGTGAGTCCGTAAAAATGGCGTAAAACGCGGACAAAATTGTTCACAGCTGTGACTTTTGAGTGATAAATACTTCAAGGGGTCTTCCCCATGCTGTTGCCATGTCATTTGAGCACTCTTCGGAGACTTTTGTGCCATTTTTAGGGTTTCTACATGCTGCCGGTGGTCATTTCACAAAAATACTCGGGTCTCCCATAGGATAACATTGGGCTCGTTGCTCGGGCCGAGTACACGAGTATCTTGGGAGGCTCGGCCCGAGCTTCGAGCACCCGAGCTTTTTAGTACTCGCTCATCACTAGTTTTCATCATTGCAGTCTGCAATACCACTTGGGTTTTGGGGTCCTGTTGCGCATATTATATGATTTTATGAACCTATAAATTGATAGGGCAGTATGCATTCTCTATAGGTTACTATTTAAAGTACCACTAAAGTGTTGGACACACAATCCCAGGGTTTATTAGAGTGTTTTAGATATTACTGACTATTGCTATATTTTTGTACATTATTTTCATAAGGCATTTTTGTATTGATGCAGCTGTACAATTTTATCTATTAAAACAGGAGTAATTGTCGCATAGATTATAATTATTGGGGCTCTTGTTTTGTGATGTATGGTAATATAGGAATGAGGCCTCAGATTTAGGATTAGTTATTAATTTCTATGGATGTAATAAGTCTGTGCAGATCTGTAACACTATAGTGTGCACGTGTCTAATACACCACCTTTATTAAAGTTATAATATTATACAGATTATTATAAATAAAAATACACTGAATTTAAAATATATATATGTGTGTATATATACTGTATTTATTTTTTGTATTTATTACATTCAGTGTACTACATGACAACTGACAGCTGAGCCAATAAGATTGCTGGATTTGAATTTGAATAAGTAGTAAACTGTCACTCACCGAGATGGATGTCGGTGAGTAGCCGCCATCACATCCCCTGATGGACCTACCACTGATTTATCTCATCTCCTCGATGTTTCTTTACTGTAATCTGGAATCCGCTGATGATTTTATCATTTCACCTAAACTCAAAATAGACGAGAACACCGGGCAGAGCAGAAAATTCTGCCACAACAGCTGCTGTCACCGGCCACTAGGGGGCGCAATCAGTGTAATCTGTAATTAGTAGTGCACTGTGGTCCCCCTAGTGGCTGCAGGAAACCAGAATTTTATGTTTAGGTTATACAGGACACTGCTGCCAGTATTATTTATTGGGGCATTAATTACCACTAATATCTGTGGTATTAGTGTCCTGGCACTGTGATTGGAGGTTCAGGTCTCTGTGCTGGTAATGAAATGACTTTTGCTGTCATTTTTGTGGAATTATCTGCATTTATTTGTCACGCTCCCGGGGCCATGGCGCTGCTCCTTACCCACTGACCTGGTCTCGGGATCACGGCGTCGCTCCTTACCCACTGACCCGGTCAACATGCGTACCGACTCGGCCGGTGCTCCCGCTCCTGCTCCCCTGCGGTCCCGTCGGCTTGCTGCGGTTCGGGACTCTGCCCCCGGCTTCCCTGCATCCTGTCCCCTGGCCTCCTTTGCTTGTCTCCGGCTCCCGAGCTTCGCGCATGCGGATTAGCCTCACCTCTTCTTAAAGGGCCAGTGTCCCTGGAACAGGATATGGCTAATTACAGCTGAAGGGTATACTGTATAAGACTTCCTTTTGCATACGGGCGAAGCTTGTTCAACAAGTTCTTGCAGCTTAGTTTCTTGTGCTAGTGTTCAATCCCTCTGTGTTCTGTTCCTGGATTAACCCTGTCTCTGCCCTCAGATCCTGATGCCCGGCGTGTGCCCCAGCTCTTCCGGCTCCCTGGAAATTCAACGGTGTCCGTTAGCAGTGGACCTCACCATCTTCCCTCTGCTTCAGTCCGCCACCGGCTCTGGATTACATCCGACGTCTCCAGCCTGCATTCATCACTGGTTCCGGACTTCGCCTCCTGTCTTCGCCCGGCTCTGGTCATCCGTCTAGATTCCCTCCGGTCCGAAGTCACCGCGGGATCGGTCCCCGTATTCTGCCCGGACTTTCCAAGGATGCTCCCCGTATCCCACCTGTGTTCCGGCTGCTGTGCATCTAGGCCCTCTGGGGTGGTTGCCAGACAGTCCCTGTAGAGGGGTTCGCTCCTGGTGGCCTCCCTGGCGGAGTCAAGTGCATGGTCCCGTGGATCCACTCCTGAACAGAACATTACAGTTTGAACAAGTCATGGATCCCGCCGAGATACAGGCATCCCAGCTGGCTGGTTTGCAACAGGAACTGGTAAGACAGCATGAGACCCAAACCCGCATGCTGACTTTCATGTCGTCAGTGGATAACCATCTGAACACTCTACAGGCAACAGCCACGTCTTTGTCGGCGCAACAAACAGCGGCAGCGGCTGCACCTGTTCCCTCCTCAGCTTCGCAACTTCACCTCACTGCTCCGCCTCGCTATGCTGGGGATCCCAAGACCTGCAGAGGCTTCCTGAACCAATGCTCCCTGCATTTCAAGTTACTCCCACATCTTTTTGTCTCTGATCAAGCAAAGGTGGCCTTCCTGATGTCTCATCTAGAGGGGGAGGCATTAGCCTGGATGAATCCCCTGTGGGAGAGAGAAGATCCGGTGACCCACAACATTCGGGACTTTCTGGAGACCTTTCGCAGAACCTTTGACGAGCCCAGACGCACCACCTCAGCAGCTTCTTCACTCCTTCGGTTACGCCAAGGATCTCTAACAGTTGGCCAGTACGCCATCCATTTTCGCACGCTTGCTTCTGCATTAGGATGGAACAACGAAGCATTGTCCATTGCCTTCTGGGAGGGTCTTTCCGGTCGCATCAAGGACGAGTTGGCTGGCCATGATATACCAACTACCTTGGATAGTCTAATCTCTCTGGCCTCCAGGATTGACCTCCGCTTCCAGGAACGGAACAAGGAAACAATCCGTGAGAGGAGACCGGCGCATCATGTTCCTACTCCGAAGACGTCCGTTCCCCCACAGTTGCTGTCGTCCAGTTCTTCTACCTCCGAACCTATGCAAGTGGATCGTCTGGGTCAAGCGGCACTACGCCGGGCGGAGCGGCTTGCCAGGAACCTATGCCTCTATTGTGGAGACAACACACACTTGATCGTTCTTTTCCTGAAAGGCCAGGAAACTCCAAGTCCTAGGGTTGGTAGGAGAGGCCACCCAAGGCGCCAAGGCCCTCTCGTCCCCAGTCACACTGACCATCCAAGTGACAGCGGAGGAGTCCCGGTTCACTGCGGAGGTGTATCTGGACTCCGGCTCAGTAGGCAACTTTATACAACAGGCCACGGTGGACAAATATTACATTCCTGTGTCACACCACTCACGGAACCCCTGGTGATCGCTTCCGTGGACGGGAAAAACCCTCTCCGAGGCCGTGCTCTTCGTCATAACACCCGTGGAACTCCCTATAGGCGCATTGCACACTGAGCAGATTGCCTTCTACGTTCTGCCGAAGCTGACTCACCCAATCCTGCTGGGGCTACCCTGGTTGCGAGCACATGAACCTGTCGTCAGTTGGCGTTCTGGGGAGATCACTAGATGGGGCCAGGCCTGCCACAAGACTTGTCTGCAGCCAGTTCGTCCACTCCATCAGCCTCCGACATCGGACTCCCTACCAAGACTGCCGTCTGCCTATTGGTCCTTTGCGGAAGTCTTTGACAAAAAAGAAGCCGAGGTATTGCCACTGCATAGACCCTATGACTGTGCCATAGACCTGCAGCCAGGGTCTACTCCTCCTCGAGGTCACGTGTATTCCTTGTCACCAGCAGAGACACAGGCCATGTCGGAATACAGTGCTGAGAACCTGGCGAGGGGGTTTATTCGGAGATCTGCATCCCCTGCAGAGGCCGGGTTTTTCTTCGTGAAAAAGAAGGATGGATCCCTCCGGCCATGCATTGACTACAGGGGTCTAAACCAAATAACCGTGAAAAACAAATGCCCTCTTCCTCTCATCCCAGAGTTCTTCGATCAGCTTAGAGGGGCCCGCATCTTCACCAAGCTTGATCTCTGTGGAGCTTACAACTTGGTCCGCATTCACCCAGGACGAGCACTACAAATACTGTGTGATGCCGTTTGGTCTCTGTAACGCCCCGGCTGTCTTTCAGGAGTTGGTGAATGAAGTCTTTCGGGACCTGCTGTACGTCTGTGTGGTCGTCTATTTGGACGACATTCTGTTTTTTTTCGGACATATCGGCCCACAGGAGGCATATGCGTCTCGTCCTGCAGAAGCTTAGAGAGAATTGCCTGTACGCCAAGTATGAGAAATGCGTGTTTGAACAGACTTCCCTTCCTTTTCTTGGTTATGTTATTTCCGACATGGGTCTACAGATGGATCCGGAGAAAGTGTCCTCCATCGTTAAATGGCCCCTTCCCTCCGGACTGAAAGCCATTCAACGCTTCCTCGGATTCGCAAACTATTATCGTCAATTCATCCCCCACTTCTCAGCCCGGACGGCCCCCATCTCCGCCATGACTAGGAAAGGGGCGAATCCACAGGAATGGTCTCCTGAGGCCGAAGATGCCTTCCATTCCTTGAAACAAGTGTTTGCTTCCACTCCAGTTCTCCATAGACTGAATAGAGCTGAATAGACAATTCCCGTTGGAAGTGGATGCCTCCTCTTCGGGCGCCGGTGCTGTACTCATGCAGAAATCATCTTCCGGAAGAATGGTTACCTGCGGCTTCTTCTCAAAGGCCTTCTCCGTCCCAGAACACAACTATACCATCGGCGATCGTGAACTCCTGGCTAAAAAGCTAGCCTTGGAGGAGTGGCGATACCTGCTGGAGGGGACTGTATATCCGGTCAGAATCTATACCGACCATAAAAACCTGGTGTACCTGCACTCGGCCCGAAGGCTTAATCTGCGACAAGCCCGGTGGTCCTTGTTTTTTGCCCGGTTCGACTTTCAACTCCATTTCCGGCGGGCGGATGCCCTGTCCTGATCCTTTGTACCTGCAGAGCAAGAGGACGAGAAGGACCAGTCCATCATTTGTCCTAGTAAGGTCATCTTGGTGTCTCCGATCACCTTGTCAAAAATTACCCCGGGGAAGACCTTCGTTGCAGAGAACGACAGACGGAAAGTTCTTCTATGGGGCCATTCCTCGAAGGTGGCTGGACATTCGGGCCAGAAGAAGACTTGGTGCCTGATCGCCCGTCACTACTGGTGGCCGTCTCTTCGCAAGGATGTCATCTTTTTTGTGTCGGCTTGGCTGTCCTGTGCCCGCAACAAGACTCCCAGGCAGCTGCCCTCTGGTCGTCTCTTGCCTCTGCCCATTCCTTCCATGCCATGGCAGCATATCACCATAGATTTTATCACAGACTTGCCCTCGTCTTCTGGCTATTCAGCCATCTGGGTCGTGGTGGACCATTTCTCCAAAATGGCTCCTTTTGTCCCCTTGCCTGGACTGCCCTCTGCTCCGGAACTCGCAGATAACTTCATTCAACACATTTTCCGGCTTCACGGCTTTCCTCTGCACATAGTGTCCGACAGGGGAACTCAATTCACCTGCAACCTTCACCTGCAAACTGCTAGGAGTGTCTCTGGACTTCTCGTCTGCATACCATCCTCAGTCAAACGGCCAAGTCGAATGAGTCAACCAAGTTCTGACATCCTTTTTTTTGCACTTCATCAATTCCCATCATGATGACTGGTCCAGGTTGCTCCCGTGGGCTGAGTTCTCCTACAATCATCATGTCAGTGAATCCTCCTCCAGTTCTCCCTTCCGTGTTGTCTATGGTCTTCAGCCTTCTGTACCGCTGCCGGTGCCCTCTAGTTCTGGTGTTCCTGCTGCTGATGCACTCTCCAAAGACTTCTCCAACATATGGAGTGCCGTCAAGACATCCCTGGAAAGTGCCTCCCTTCGGATGAAGAAACATGCCGACAAACTATGCCTTGATCCTCCTCACTTCTCCCCAGGAGATAAGGTGTGGCTGTCCTCCAAATACTTCCGGCTGAAGATCCCATCGTACAAGTTGGGTCCTCGATACATCGGTCCTTTCAAGATTCTCAAAAGGATCAACGAAGTCTCGTACAAACTGCAGCTTCCAGCCACGATGCGCATCCCGAACTCCATCCACGTATCCCTGCTCAAACCGGTTGTCCTCTCGCCCTACTTCCCTGATACCGGTAGTTCTCCTCCTCCTCTTGCTTCTGATGATAATGTGTACGAGTTAAGAGACATCTTGGCCATGAAGAGGGTGAGAGGTAGGTCGTGGTTTCTCATTGATTGGGAGGGTTTCGGTCCTGAGGAACGATCCTGGGAACCTCAGGAGAACGTCGCTTCTCCTCTTCTGCGCAGTTTCCTGGCCAGATTGCGGGGAGGGGCGCGTGGGGGGGTACTGTCACGCTCCCGGGATCACGGCACCGCTCCTTATCCACTGACCCGGTTCATGTGCGTACCGATCACGGCCGCTGCTCCCGCTCCTGCTCCCCTGCGTCTCCCGTGCTCCCTGCTCGGTGGTCCCGCCGGCTTGTTGTGGCTCGGGACTCTGTCCCCGGCTCCCCTGCATCCTGTTTACGGCCTCCTGTGCTTGTCTCCGGCTCCCGGGCTTCGCGCATGCGGATTAGGGCGCGGGCATGCTCATTCACCTCTTCTTAAAGGGCCAGTGTTCCTGGAACAGGATATGGCTAATTACAGCTGCAGGGTATATAAGACTTCTTTTGCTTACGAGCGGTGCTTGTTCATCGAGTTCTTGCAGTTTAGTCTCTTGTGCTAGTGTTCAAGCCCTCTGTGTTCTGTTCCTGGATTAACCCTGTCTCTGCTCTCAGATCCTGACGCCCGGTGTGTGCCCCAGCTCTTCCGGCTCCCTGGAAATTCACCGGTGTCCGTTAGCAGTGGACTCACCATCTTCCCTCTGCTTCACTCCGCCACCGGCTCTGGATTACATCCGACGTCTCCAGCCTGAATTCATCACTGGTTCCGGACTTCGCCTCCTGTCTTCGCCCGACTTCGGTCATCCGTCTAGATTTCCTCCGGTCCGAAGCCACCGCGGGATAGCTCCCCATATTCTGCCTGGACTTTCCAAGGATGCTCCCCGTATCCCACCTGTGTTCCAGCTGCTGTGCATCTAGGCCTCTGGGGTGATCGCCAGACAGTCCCTGTATAGGGGTTCGCTCCTGGTGGCCTCCCTGGAGGAGTCCGGTGCATGGTCCCGTGGATCCACTCCTGGACAGAATGTTACATTATTTGTATGAAGATCATAGGAATCCATGTATGCCATATATTTTTATATACAGGCCCCAGTACAATCCAATGTACAATGTTCTGCATGTGGTATTACCTATACTGCAGACTCTACAAACACACAGTAAAGACTTTGCTCCATGTGATCATGTTGCCTCCATGTATGGGTGTAATGGGGTTCGATACCTGGGGGGACGCTCACTATGAATATGTGTGGGAAGCTGCAGTGTTTTCTTTACAGATCTGTGACTAAATCTTTTTTGGATTCACAGATTTTCCTATGGGTTCGTCAGTACAGGACATTTACAGGATGGCAGCGAGCCGCAGCTTTATTATACATGGACTCTCGTCCTATTGCCCATCCCTGATGAGTGATGAGTGGACATTCACCGGATTCTGTTTTCTTTAGGACGTCTACCGCCGCCACAAATTCATCTTCAGTTCTGGACACTTCTCATGTGAGATTATTATTTTATGTAAGAATTTCCAGTTAATCTGAGAATAAAGTGTCATTCCTATAATCAAGCATTTAATAATCCAGAACATGCATTAGTCCAGCACAGAATTACAGCACATTGTAGATTGAGCAGAAAGTCAGTTAGAAAATAGTTTTCCATAGTAATTTGTGTGATTTTCTGTGCACAGAATCATTCAGAATCCAGCAGATCATGGTGATTTGGGATAAAGGAATTTTACTATAATTTTAAGCATTTGACGCCTTCTGGACATTGTATGATTGATCCCATTATCTGGTTGTGTTTTCTTTCCAGCTTGTCCCAGAATCAAGGAGGAGACAGAAGTGCAACTTCTCCTCTACTGCACCAGATTCCTCCCATCCCCAATCTTCAAGATGGAGGTGACTGATCATACCACATATTATGTACTCATGTTCTGTCCATAGATGTAAAGGAATGTCTCAATAGACAATTAACTGGATTTTCTTTTTTTCTTAGTGCCAATCATGAAGCCCAGGGAAAATATTTACCATTTCCTTTTAAAAAAAAACAAAAAACCTGAGCCACCATCAGTGATGCCAGAGCAGCAGAATGAAGAGGTGATAACGGAACCAATGGAGTATCAGGAGGTGAAAGACCTGGAAGAAGATAAGAAAGAAGACACGAAGAAGAAAGAAAAGAAAGATACTGAAGCTAAAGAAGGAATGGTGCAGAAAACATCAAGAGGATTTCAGAACCAGCTGGCAAAGAGACAGGTCCATCTTCAAATACATCAGCACCAAACTTAGAGGAAGGAGAAACATGATGTGGACCATCCTCCTCAAACCGATGAGACGCTGATGGACTGTGTGGCCCCAACATACAAGCAGGAGGAACATCAACATCATCAAATGTAGTAATTATAATAAGAATAAACATAAAATAATAATTATTAGATTAAAAAGCTTAAAAATGTAGTAAAAAAAATAAGTAAAAAGTCATATAATAGGAGCAGTAATATAGTATATAATAATATAAAAATGAGAGCAGTAACTCTAACATTAATTGTATAATAATGATAATTAGAGACATAAAAATAATCTCAGTAGGTTTTATCCAGGGCCCTCGGACTGATCACCTTTTCCCGGAGTCAAGAAGGAGTTTTTCCCCTGTGACATGAATTGGCTGAATGTGTCTGGGTTTTTTTGCCTTCTTCTGGATCAACAGCTTTAGGAATAGGGATCTAATTAATAGCAAATAGAGATATATTAGTAATAGTAATCATAATAGTAAGCGTAAGTTAAAACAAAATAGAATAAGTATTTTTTTTTTAATAATGAAAATTATAAAATAGTAAAATAAATTATAATATTACATTATTATGAATCTAATATATAAAGCTGAATGTGTGTGTGTGTGTGTGTGTGTATGTCCGGGATTGGCATCTGCACTGTCGCAGCTACAGCCACAAAATTTTGCACACTCACACTTCTGGACCCCGAGAGCGTCATAGGCTATGTTTTGAGGGGAAATTTTAACCCCGCAATTTACAGTTATTCAACAAAAAACCTGCCTCCATTAAAGCGAAGGGAGCTGGGAACCACAGTGCAGCCAGAACTTCAGAAGAAGAATGCGCAGCCACGCCCTTAAATGGAATGTTGGCGTGTCACAATGCAGCCAGGGAAGGAGACAGACAGAGACAGGGAAAGAGGCAGACACAGACAGGGTAAGAAACAGACATAGACAGGGTAAGAGACAGACACAAAGAGACAGACACAGACAAAGAGACAGAGACAGACACAGGGAAACAGACAGACAGGGAAAGAGAGGGAAAGAGAGAGACAGGTTAAGAGACAGACACAGAGAGGTAAAGAGACAGACAAAGAGACAGACACAGGGAAAGAGACAGAGGGAAAGAGACAGACAGGGAAAGAGAGGGAAAGAGACAGACAGGGAAAGAAAGGGAAAGAGATAGACAGGGAAAGAGACAGACAGGGAAAGTGACAGAGATAGATAGACAGACAGGGAAAGAGATAGATAGACAGACAGGGAAAGAGATTGAGACAGACAGAGTAAGAGACAAAGACAGTCAGAGACAGACAGAGAAAGAGACAGACAGACAAAGAGATAGAGAGAGAGAGACAGAGAGATATATACAGAGGGGGAGACAGACAGAGAATGGGAGAGAAACAGAGAGACAGTTACTATCCCGGGTAGCGCCGGGTGCTACAGCTATCTAATATATAAAGCTGAATGTGTGTATGTATGTATGTATGTGTGTGTGTATGTCCGGGATTGGCATCTGAACCGTCGCAGCTACAGCCACAAAATTTTAAGGGATTTTTAAGGGATGAATCTACATATGCCAAATTGTCAACTAACCCTATAGTATCTTATACAGCAGAATTAGATATGGTCTTATATGATGCCTTTATACAAGGCATCATTCCCAAAAAGATTTATGATGGTCTAATAGTTAAATGTCCAAAAACACCCACAATCTATTTTATCCCTAAAATCCATAAACATGCTACTGAACCCCCAGGCAGACCGATTGTGTCAGGTCTGGGAGGCCTTAATGAGCCAATATGTAAGTTCATAGACTTTTATCTCAAGCCTTTAGCAGAGTCCCTCCCATCGTACGTCCGGGATACCACGGACGTATTGACTAGAATAGATGGTATCCATCTGGAGGAGGATATGTACCTCGTGACTGCGGATGTAGAGTCGCTCTACACTTGTATCGACCATCAGCAAGGATTGGAGGCGGTCCGCTTCTTTCTCGTGAATAGCAACTGGGATGGGTCCACATGTGAGTTGGTCCTTGCACTGCTCGAGTTCATCCTCACACACAATTATTTTTCTTTTAAAGAACAGTATTATCTACAGCGCAAGGGCACAGCAATGGGGGCGGCCTGCGCGCCTTCGTTTGCAAACCTCTTTATGGGATTTTGGGAGAGAGGTTTGTGGGGGGACGAGGGCGCGCAGTTTGCAGACCATGTGCCCCTCTGGCTGAGATATATTGATGACATTTTGTTTATTTGGCAAGGGAATGAGGATGAGCTCGGGCGGTTCATGGAACAACTCAATGTGAATGATTTTAACATCAGGCTAACCTACGTGTGCAGTAGGGAGGTAGTGGACTTTCTGGACATTAAGATTGAGATTGATAGTAATCAGCAGTTGCAGACAGATCTGTTCAGGAAGCCCACTGCAGTGAATTCCCTGTTGCATGCGGGGTCTAGTCATCATTATCCCACCATCAAATCCATCCCAGTTGGGCAATTTATGAGAACGAAGCGGATCTGCTCCACTCCACAGAAATATGAACATCAAGCTGAGATATTAAAACAAAGATTCCAGTCACGAGGGTATAGCAACAGATCCATAAAAGCAGGATATAATAGAGTAAAAAAACTCTCCCGAGAAACTCTACTTCAGCCATCCACCACAATAACCGAAGGCGCAGACACTGATTTTGTCAGGTTTATAACCACATATAACACACAATGTGAAGAAATAAAAACAATTTTGCAGCGGCACTGGCCAGTGCTCCAGACAGAACCCACTATAAAGAAATACATAATGAATTACCCTCAGATGACTTATAAAAGAAGCCGCAATCTAAAAGATATTCTAGTTAGAAGCCACTATGTGGCCACCACCAAGTCACCATTCACCACGGGGACATCAGTCAAAGGCTTTTTCCCCTGTGGTGGATGTAGAGTGTGCACTAACATGTGTAGGACAAAAAATTTTAAGTCATCTGACGGTAAGAAAGATTTTGAGATCCGTCAATACATTACCTGCTCTACCACACAGGTGGTGTATTACGCAACATGCGGGTGTGACCTAATTTACATTGGGCTGACCTCACGTCAACTCAGGGTCAGAACAAGAGAGCACGTACGAGACATTGCCGCTGCAAAAACAGTCTGTAACGTAGAGGAATTAAAAACGATCCCTCGACACTTTAAACTAAAACATGATAGCGACCCCAGTACTTTTCAGGTGAGAGGGATAGAACATGTGTCAATTGGGATCCGAGGTGGAGACATTAACAAAAAATTATTACAACAAGAGTGTAAATGGATCACCCTGCTACAAACCATTACACC
Organism: Anomaloglossus baeobatrachus; assembly: GCF_048569485.1. NCBI lineage: Eukaryota > Metazoa > Chordata > Amphibia > Anura > Aromobatidae > Anomaloglossus > Anomaloglossus baeobatrachus. Next base: position 70,867,657 of record NC_134362.1, on the reverse strand, counting down.
TAGAGGCTTAAACGAAACCAATTCATTTGCTTGCTTTCTATGATAGACCCCTCCAAATGAAGTAATGTAGAAATTAATAACAGCATAATTATCCCTAACAGGGAAATATATACTATACATCAGTAGAATAGATATTATTGAGTAAACACAATACTCTTGTTCCCTGTGCAGCAATGTAATTCATATTATAGTAATATACCCCCCATGCGTAAATTTAATATTCTAATATTTTATTGCCTTCTCCACATCTTTCCTTCTTGTTTTTAATTCGTTTTTAACTGTGTATTTCTTGCAGTACACCTCATTTAACCCCGAACACCACCTGCATCAATATGAAGTCTATGTCAACATTATCTTCTATATGCCAATGGAGCGGACTGCCTTAAGTGCTGCCATATATGGATAATATAAGCATCGGTATATGCCATCATGAATCCCTAAGTACCTTATAATAAACTTATATATGATGGAAAGAGTCATACCTTATGGAATTTCAAACCTTTTGTAAAATGCCTATGCTTTATACTAGTCTATCTGCTGTATGGATCGCACAAGTGCTTATGCACTATACAAACGTGCTGCATATGACAAGCTCTAACAGTCTGGAGCGCGTGCCTGCTGCTCTCCGCCCGCCCATCAGGAGGGGCTGCTGTCAAATGAACTGGGCACGCTCACTGGCCCTGAGCCACTGCGCGCGCGTCAGCTTCCCTGACCAGCGGCTCCTCCCTGTTTGGGCTCGTGGATCGCAGCGCGCATGCGCCAGCGTCAGTCTGTGGATGGCAGCCATTATGAGAATGCAGCATAAAAGGTGAGGGGTAATCGGGTTACAAACAGCCCCCTGAGGAAGCGTAGGCAAAATGTACATAGGGGTGGAGGTGGAAGCACTGCTGTATCACCAACGCTAATATGGGTAAAAACCATTTTGCAATGCTGATGTGATTTTATGGGCTTGTGTTTACCAGCCCTCATTAGTGCACGGTCAGTTTTTCCTCATTGCATTCTTGCTAACGTATATCACGCCAATATGGGTAAAAACTATTTTGCAATGCTGATGTGATTTTATGGGCTTGTGTTTACCAGCCCCCATTAGTGCACGGTCAGTCCTTCCTCATTGTATTCCTGCTAATGCATATCTAACTGGCACACTGATCTATGCATATAATCTGCAGAGGATGTCTTGTGTATCGGATAGGTGCACCTGAATGTTTATGGGCATATAAATGTGTTCCCTGTGCTCTGCAGATAAATTCTGAATTAGGAATGTCCCACCATTTAGAGGACGGATATGTATAAACGCAATGGTGTATATTCAACAACTCCCTTTGTGAACAGTTCACCTTATCTAAGCAGCATTTGAGATAAAACGGTATATATCATATTTAGCTGCTAAGCATGATGTTACGGTTGCTGCGAGCACTGGAGACTATGTCCAAATTTCTTGCTACTGCACATGTGCGAGCGCTGGAGACTAAGTCCAGATTTCTTGCTACTGCACATGTGCGAGCGCTGGAGACTAAGTCCAGATTTCTTGCTACTGCACATGTGCGAGCACTGGAGACTAAGTCCAGATTTCTTGCTACTGCACATGTGCGAGCGCCGGAGACTAAGTCCAATCTTGGAGCCATTGCACATGTGCGGGTGACATCATCGCTGACACGAGGTCACATGTCTCTGACACCTTCTATGCCGAGTGGTCGCTGGTCATGTGCTTGTGACGTCTTGCTCGGTGATAGGCCAGCATGACGTCACTCCTGTCGTTCTGGCAGCGGATTGGCTCTGGTGTCCTCCATCTTGGATGAGGCACAGAGTCTATATAAGACCCTGACACACGCCGCATGGTGCTCAGTCCTCTTGGTTCATGCATATGAGTAGACGCTCTGTGCGCGTTCCTCTAGGCATTCCTCTGTCTATGCTAGGTGAGCGCTACCGGCAGGGTAGCGTTCTTATACCTTACAGCTTCGGCTGCTGTCCGTATCCTTACCTCTTAGGGGAGCGGACATAGGCAGGTGCCTGAGGCACATGGTCTGGCTGGGCCTTGTGATTCTACTCGTAGGTGGACGTTGCCGCTAGGGTAACGTTCCTTATACTGCGTCTGGCAGTTGTTCGTATCCTCGCACACTAGGGGAGCGAACCGAGGTAGGAGCTTTGTGTGGCTTACGCTGCTGTTCGTCTCTTTTGCACCACTAGAAGAGCGGACCTAGGCAGGTGCCATATCTAGTGGTTCGTGTCCTCGCACACTAGTGGAGCGAACGCAGGTAGGAGCTTTGTGCGGCTTACGCTGCTGTTCGTCTCTTTTGCACCACTAGAAGAGCGGACCTAGGTAGGTGCCATTTCGCACACATTGCCTTTGTCTCTGTGATTATTAACAGAGATCATTCCACACACCCTCCAAGTAAGAGAGGAATTGCTTTACTTACTTATTATATCCTTCTGTGAGTTAACAGAGGTATTGCACTCTGCCATAGTCTGCAGCAAAGTCTTTGCACGGTGGACCCTGACTGTCTGATACTCCTTTCAGTTATTATCAGACAGCCCCCCGTAACACATGATCAGTTTGTGCTATAGATCTAACTAATTTAATGTAGCACTGCTTCTGGTGAATAGTCCGCCCTAAAAGGGACACGTTGGCATTTGGCCATATAGTGACTGTATAATTTTTCGGACATCAGTCCATAGAAAGTATATAATTCATTCATTCACCAGGCAGGCTATGTTAATCATAAGGATTGCAATTAAGGTACAAATATGTCAATAAAGTCACGTATGGATTTAATATGAGTTATCAACATTGATAAAGACATAAAGAATTATCCTACGGCAAATGAATTGTGTAAAAACTGTATGACTATACCCTGCATTAACATCAGCATTTATCACATGATTTTACTTTTTCTGCATAACAACTATAACAGCATGTACAAAACCTCCGCATCATAGTGTATTTCAGCACACTGTAACACTGCATCCTTTTAAATTCATGTGAAATGTCTGTCTATTATTCTGTTTGGTGTCTTGAATAAATCATATTTTTGCATTTACAATATGAGCAATTACTCCATTCTCTGTCTTTTTTTAAACTAATGGCTTGAGGAGTTAGCATAAAATATCAGATAAAATGAAAATCTGGATTTATTGTGTATTAGCCACAAAACTTTGCACACTCACACGTCTTGACCCAGAGAGCGTCATAGGCTATGTTGTGAGGCGAAATTTTAACCCCGTGCATTCCAATTTACCAATGAATTTTGCCCCTATCTACATAATGGGGAAAAGTGAACGAAAAGTGTATCCGCACCGTCGCTTTTACAATCACGATTTTTTTGTACAGACACCTCATGTGACCAAGGGAACGTCGTAGACTATGTTTTGACAGGAAAATTTAACCCCGTGCATTACAGTTACTCTCCAAAAAACATGCCTCCATTAAAGTAAATGGAGCCTGGAACTACAGGTTGTTAGTAGGAGCTGTGATTGGTTGCTATAGGAACAAAAAACATTCATAGTATAAGTAGCTTATATGGGAGGTAATAAGATGTCGGTGGGGAGACAGATAGAGAGAGACAGAGAGAGACAGAGACAAACGGTGAAAGAGACAGACAGAGACAGACCTGGAAAGAGACAGACCTGGAAAGAGAAAGACCAGGAAAGAGACAGACGGGGAAAGAGACAGACCTGGAAAGAGACAGACCTGTAAAGAGACAGATGGGGCACATTACTTGGACAATTTAGTTAAATCTGTTTGGAATATCTGTGGTGTTGAAATATATGTTGTGAAATGCTTCTATTAGCTTAGTTTTTGCCTTTTAATAATTACATTTCTATTTGTTTTGTGGTTTTTGTGTGCAGAATACATTTTTGTTAATACATTCTATTTTGTTAACAGCAGTTATTAACCCGGGCGAAGCCGGGTAGTACAGCTAGTAATATAATAATAACATAATACATTATTAGGCACCAGCAGGTTTGATCCAGGGTTCTCAGACTGATCGCCTTTTCTCAGGGTGAAGAAAGAAATTTTCCCCCATGACACAAATTAGCTAAATGTGTCCGGGGGTTTTCACCTTCTTCTGGATCAACAGCTTTAATTCTAGTGATCTTATAATATTCTAATAATAATGAATAGATTGTGAGGATAATAATAAGCATAATATAAATACAATAAATAGGTTAGTGTATCTGATGAGGTCGCCTTGTCGTTGGAAGATGGGCTTGCACAATTTATTTAAAATGTGCATTAAGAACCTCAGATTTATAAGTATAGTGATAAAAGGTAAAATATTATAAATTTAGACCATACAAGTATAAAAAAGAGATATTATATTATAGAGCAAAGAAAAACTGCTAAAATAATATTTTATTAAGCTATTAAAATTCAATTGTTAAAAGCCATATAGGTTTATTAATACCCACTATGATTCAGACAAATGTCACGTGAGGTGAGTGCAAAGGAGGGCAAACAACAGGTAAAGGGATAGTAGGATATCAGTTTATGCCAACCAACAAACTAAATAGCCAAAATAGTATTGAGTAGTAGCAAGAGGTGAGCTAGCAAGGAACTAGCTGTTCCCTCCCTTTTACCTACCTACCAGCAGAGGTGCACCATACCTTTATGGGTACGCCCAGCTCCTCCTCGGCTGCCACTATTCTATCCCTATTGTTGTCAAAGGTAGGCACCCGTAAAAAAGATAGAGATAAATAAAGTGCCAAGTCATCTCACGTCAATTGATATCATATTCAAATTGTTTTCTATCAATTAATAAGTAATGAACACTAAACAACCACCCAGAGAATTCATAACCTAGGGGCTCCATAAGGTTAAACAAAGTGTAAACTCAAATATCAGTGACACTATGCTGTAGGCCTAAATAAATTAACCAAGATCCCAGCAAGGGATAATGTATCTGCTGGGATTATTCAAAGAAGAATCCTGACGCGTTTCCCCTTTTTTTTCTACGGACATGCAGACTCTATCTGGGGACTGTCCACTGGGCCAATGATACTGCCCTATTGAATATAAGAGCATTGAGCAACACACAAGCCCTCGCAACCAACCAGGTCCCCACACCATCACACACAACATCCCCCACCCTGTGGTAATGGACGGCGTGTCCTAGGACCAAACCTTGACCACACCTACTGCCCTGGGTCACCCTCACACACTATTTTAACACTGATGGCCTATCCTTAGGATAGGTCATGAAAGTCTGATTTTAGAGAGAGTCCAGTACCCCCATCGATCAGGTGTTTTCTATGTCAGCGGCAGGAGCAGGTGGCCAGAAATCCTTAGTTCCAGAGCTACTCCTTCTTCTGATAGTGGCAGTGTCTAGGTACTGCTGATCAACGGGGGTGCTGGGTGTCAGATCCATGGCTGTTCAAACATTGATGACCTATCCTGAGGATAGAAGATCAATGTTAAAGTAGTGACAACCCTTTTAAACACAGCAATTAACCCCTGAAGTACCAATGACAACCCTTTTTATTATTTTTTTCGTGGATAAGACAACATATCTTACATATTAAGTGATTTGCAGATTGTTAAAATATCACATTATGTATCAAATGAGATCAATCTGTTTGAAAGTCTAGGGGTCAATTAAATCCAATGCCATAGTATATCAATCGTACAGATTTAAAGGGGTTCTCTGGGTGTATAATATTTATAACATCCTTAGGAAAATTAAACAATATCAGATGGTGGCAAACTGACCCACATCTTGCAGCTCCTATCTTCTCTGGCACCCAGATGTAATACTGAGCAGAGCTGAGCAGCAGAGCTTTCTTCTGTAGTGGCCGCTGCCAAATGCAGCAGTTCAGCTACCATTCAACTCTATTCATTTGGCAGATGCTGGAGATATCAGCTGATCAATAGGGATGCTGTATGATGGTTGGGGTCCACCACCCCAACCAATCTGATATTGATCATCTATCCTGAGGAGATACTATCAATATTTCATGCCTTAACAACCAGGTGACTGGCTATCCAACAGATTGGGCAGCTGAAAAACATGTGTCCAGTAGCCCGATTTCAAGAATCCTGCCAGCAGTAGTGACACCACTAACAATGACAATAGTCACTGAAAAAAGACTGATTTCTCCACTAATGATCTTTTATGAACTTTGAGGGGCAGACCATCAATGTAAAAAACTCCAAAAAGTTAAATAAATACTATACATAAAGTAATACACATAAAGAAATTCAATAAGGGTATGTATGTCCACATGTTAAGGGTGCTTTACACGCTGGGACATCGCTAGCGATCTCGTTAGCGATGTAACACCCCAGATCGCACATACGATTTGCCAAGATCGCACATGTGATCACGCTACAAAAAATGACCTATGTGCGATCTCGGCGAATCTTATCTGCGATCTGGCGTGTCACATCGCTAACGGGATTGCTAAAGATGTCACAGTGTGTAAAGCACCCTTAAGGGTTGGTGAACAGAAGATGCATATAGCCAACATCTCGCAGTATTTGCAAGTAAATATCGCCATCTGCTGGTCGGACAAGGCAGGCAGAAACTGAGGAATGAAAGTGTGTTTCTTGAGGGAATAGTTTGAAGGGGTTGCTGGGTTAGGTGACAGCCGTGGTGCAATTACTAAATATAAAAGAACGGACCGATAAAGGAGGAGTTGGTGCCAAGACTTGAAGGGAAGAGAACATGTGAACAGTGAAGCAAGCTTGTGACCTCCCACTGCAATAAAAGTACCTGTGATTGTTCTGACCATGGAGAAGACAATGTCTACCGACAGTAGAAGAGCATGACCAGCGCCAGTAGAAGACGGGGATCAACGACAGTCGAAGACCGTGACCAGTGCCAGTAGAAGACCGTGACCAGATCCGAACAAGGCCTGAGAGACGATCCAGTGGTAACGGAGGACCATTCATGTGGATTAGTGATTCATGCCTTGACATAAGGTAAGAACGTTGCTTGCTAAAATAGGACTTGTGGCATAACGGGTTGTGTCAGTCCTGTTACACCTGTGTGTTTATATATTGAACTGTTTATTTAAGGGGTATTGTGACAAGAACAAGGATGATACTGACAACAGGCCAAGATTAAGGGTCCCATCACACATAGCAACGTTTCAGCGATCCCACCAATGATCCGACCTGGCATGGATCGCTGGAGCGTTGCTATATGTTCGCAGGTGAGCTGTCAATCAGACAGATCTCCACAGCGATCAGAGACCAGCCACCAGCGACCCGTGTAATGACGCTGTGGTTGGTAGCCAGGGTACACATCGGGTAACTATGCAAAGTGCTTTGCATAATTACCCGATGTGTATCCTGGCTACGTGTGCAGGGAGCCGGTGTCTGGCAGTCTGTAACCGGAGTATGCTGGTAACTATGGTACACATCGGGTATCTAAGCAAAGCGCTTTGAATAGTTACCCAATGTGTACCATGGTTACCAGCGTACCGCCGCTTACAGGCTGCTAGATGCCGGCTCCCTGCACATTCAGATCGTTGGTCTCCAACGAGCAAAAAATGGTCCTGAACTTTTTGTAACGATCAGCGACCTCGCAGCAGGGGCCCGCTCGCTGCTGCTTGTCACACACAGCGATATCGCTGGCGAGGTCGCTAATATGTCACAAAACCTGTGACGTTTCAGCGATCTCGCTGTGTGTGACGGGGGCTTAAGTTAAGTTAGTAATACCTGTTATCTAGTGTCTTGAGTAAGTGAATGTAAAATATTGTATTTATCCTTTGTACATTACTGACTATGTATTAATTTGTCTTTTGTTAGTCAACTGTATTATTCTTTGACCATTCATTATCACTGCCAACTCTTTGTTTCTGGAAAGAAATAAATACCCTTTAAGTCACCACTGAGTCGCCTTACTGCACCGTTGCATTCTCGGATCCTGTGTACACACTCAGCATCATTTAGACATTGATGCAGCCACTGAGTTCTCCAAGGCAAAGACTGCAGTTGTTTTCCTGAGGTTACTATCCCAGCGGCTTTGCCATCGTTCTTGTAGCATCTCAGTAAGGGTCAAGCCACTGGATCCCCAACTAATCCTGAGAATGGGGCTCTAAATTGCCTTATAGGAGTGAATTGGTAGCCACCTGTGTGCACCAACGCACTATACATTGACTATGGGAGTGCAAGAGAAAATACTTGGCCATTGACCACAGTCTGAAAGGCAATAAAGAGGAGGCTCACGTGCAGACACTGGTCCATTCTGATGTTTCAGTATCCAGTCATAGAGATCGATGGTAGCCCTGGCAAGTTTTCATCTATCTTTCTGGAATGACCCTTTACTAGATTCTAGTTACCGTATAATGCTATTAGGGCACTTACTTGATTGGTAAAAAATAATTAAAATACTAGATTTACACCTCTAATTCTGTTTAGCTCTAAAATAAATGTGTAACCTGGGAACACTGCAGTAATCTCTCCAATGTGAGAAGTATTACATATGTGAACTAACCTTTATTTTCTAGTGAACAGACACAAGGAGGAGCTCAAATAACTTCATTAAAGGGGTTGTCCAGGACTTTAACACTGATGCCTTAACCTTAGACCGGGGCCACACGGGGACTAATGTGATCCTCGCATGACACTTGTCTCACGCTGGCAGTACAGCAGGAGCCGAGTGTCATGCGAGTGTCACTGCGACTGAGGTTCGATCATGCGATCGAACCTCAGCTGCGGGGGACAGGCCAGCACTGAGGAAGGGAGGGCCGGCGCTGAGGAGGGGCGGGCCGGCACTGAGGAGAGGAGGGAGGGATTTATCTCCCTCTCTCCTCCGTAGCTGGCTATTGCCATTCTCGCACTGCAGTCGCGGTACACCAGTGTACTGCTGATGGACTGCGATCTTTCTCTCGCCCCATAGACTTGAATGGGTGCGAGAGAAAGAGTCTCGCATTACAGTCGCAGCATGCTGCGATTGTTTTCTCGGTCCGATTGGGGCCGAGAAAATAATCGCTCATGGGTGCTGGGACATAGGTTAATATTGGTCCGAGTGGAATGCAATGTTTTACCACATTACACTCGGTCCGATTTTCATGCCTTGTGGCTTAGGCCTTTGGATAAGTCATTAAAGTCTGACTGGTGGGGTTGTGACACCCAGCACTCCCATCAATCAGCTGTTCCCAGTTTCGGTGGCAGCTAGAATTGTTCAGTTAGGCCATCAGTTAGTCTAAGTCAATCTAAAAGTCCAGGACAACTCCTTTAAAGATGATTTCTGCATTGCTTATCCATCATCTATTCACAGTAAGTGTCTGATCACTTTACCTCTCCACACGAGGTCCCACAACGATTCCAGCTCTGCTGCATCTGAAGTGACAGCATTCGGGCATAGAATATGACAGTCCGCTGTGAGCTTCAGGCAGAGAATGAGGTGAGGTGACACAATTCAATGAGGTCACCTGAGGTCAGCTTACCTGCAATCACAGATGGAGAACCATGGGAACCTCCAGCTGTGACCGTAAAAAACTTGAGTGACGTTGCCCCTCATCACTGTGGCTCATTCTCTGACTGAAGTTCACAGCGGGCAATCATATTCTATGCCTGACCACTGTCACTTCAGATGCAGTAGAGCCAGAATCGTTGTGGGACCTCGTGTAGATTACTTTGGACCAGGGGGTTTTATGGCTAATAAAGGGGTGAAAGAGGGTGGGTTTTTTTTGTATTTTATTTCAAGTAAAGGATTTTTTGAGGTTTGTGTTCATTTCGTTTCGCTTGCAGATTAGTGATGGGGAGGTCACATAGACGCCTTCCATTACTAATCTAGTACTTAGTTGCAGCTGTGAGCTGCTATTAACCCCTTATTACACGGATTGCCACCACACCAGGGCGGTCAGGATGAGCCACGTAAAGTTCCATGCTATTTTTAAGATGGGGGGCAATAAGCATGGGTCTCTCCCGCCTGAGAATATCAGCACCAAGCTGATACACAGCCAATATTAGCGCACGACTGAGGGCTTCAGCTTGTAGCTGTGGGCTTTATCTGTACTGGGTATTATAATATGGGGGGACCCTACCAATATATGTATTTATTTATTTTTACAGCAATAGAGATGCACACACAGCATCTATAATTGAAAACATTAATCTAGACCAAAAGACTGAAGGCATTCACCAAACTGCAATGTGAACAGGTGCATAACTGAACATGACACAAAATTAAAAAAGACAGTTTTAACTGTGAAATGCTAAAGCATGAAAACCATGAGTATATGAATATAGACATGCATTACTGCTAAGGAAAATCTAAGAAAAATTAGATATTTAGCATACAAAAATGGTCATTTTTATATCTGCCCAGTCGCCATGTCATGGCATATCTCGTAACTGGGTATCTATTCTATATTGAAGATTTTCTCTGGGTTTAAGAACCTCCTGTGTATGGGCAAGTTGGAACCTGCCATATAGTATAAAATCACCTGTGGCTAGTGGGGGAGGGATGCACGGTCAGAAGGTATGACTCCCATTAATCTAAACAAAAAGACTGACGGCACTCACCAAACTGCAATGTGAACAGGTGCATAACTGAACATGACAAAAATATTATAGAAAAAGTCAGCTTGCTCTCTGAGTAGCTTCCGCTCTTACGATGGGCAGTAAGGAGAGTGTCCGATGCATTTTAAGGTAACATGGCCCTGGAAGTAGTGTGAGAGCTGCGTGGCGACTAGTAAGTTTAAAGGGTCTGCTCTATTCCCCCTAACCCTTCTACCACTATTTTTAAGCTCCTGATTTGGGTCCCCATAGACTTATATGGGGAACAGCGTCTGGCCAGATTTACAGGATCAATTGTGGGCGGGAACCAAGTTTTTTCTTTTTTTACTCGGTTGGACCCACAGGTATCTGTGAGTCCGCCCATCACGAGTTATGAACTATTGCCCTGTTCAGGACACCCCCACTTACCAAACATACAGAAATCTATGTGCCATTAAATGCCAGCAACTTATGAACGATCTACATTCATATTTGGCTCTCATTTGCTCCCTTTCCTGTCCAGACTTAGCATATGCACTTTACAATAAGATATTGGATAATGCCTTGGATGAAGCAGCACCTGCTACACACAGAACGACCCGGCACAGACGATGCCAACCCTGACACATGGTGCATTTTTTCTCCAGTGGTGTTGTAGGTTTTCTGAATGTCAGTGGAGGATATCACTTTCAGCAGAAGACTTCATGACCAGCTGAGGGAGGATTCTCCGGTCGTGATGTCTGTGTAACCAAACCCCCTTATCCTCTAAGAATAAACACACGGACTGCATGCGACTTGGTTCAAATTGCCACAGCAGCCTTTTATTGCCTATTGTTTTACAGACTAGCACCTTAGGGACGCCGTCCAACGGGCGACCCAAAACAACCACATAACGGTAACAATAGACAATAACATTTACAATACCCCCCGGGGTAGGCCCAGTCCACTAACTACTACTCCCCCTGTCCCCGGCCGCAACACACCGACCCAGAGACGAGGTGCCAATCACCCACGGATTGACCCCCACACTTTGGCAGAACCCCGTGCCTGCCACATCCCGGAAACCGAGAGCCACCATACCAAGACAATGACTCCCGGTCCAGCCACCAATCACTTCCAAACCTCTGGACCAGACCTACCCCCACCGCTGCTGTGACAAAGGGTATCCCAACTACCCAAAAAACATCCCCCACATGACAACACAAAGGGAGGGTGGGCGGGGATCGTTCGGCGTCCGGAAACAGAAGAGGAGGTAACTCTTCCCTCTCCCAGACTAACCCTTTCCCTGCTCCTCCTCTTCCTCCCCGGCTAAGACCATCCCCCAATGCCATATCAGGCATACACACCACTGTCCCTATTAACCCCATCACTCCCTACCTCCCCCTTGGTCATGTCGCCCCTCCCCCCCAAGTGGGTCCGTGGCTTTCTTGACCAGCTGAGGGAGGATTCTCCGGTCGTGATGTCTGTGTAACCAAACCCCCTTATCCTCTAAGAATAAACACACGGACTGCATGCGACTTGGTTCAAATGGCCACAGCAGCCTTTTATTGCCTATTGTTTTACAGACTAGCACCTTAGGGACGCCGTCCAACGGGCGACCCAAAACAACCACATAACGGTAACAATAGACAATAACATTTACAATACCCCCCGGGGTAGGCCCAGTCCACTAACTACTACTCCCCCTGTCCCCGGCCGCAACACACCGACCCAGAGACGAGGTGCCAATCACCCACGGATTGACCCCCACACTTTGGCAGAACCCCGTGCCTGCCACATCCCGGAAACCGAGAGCCACCATACCAAGACAATGACTCCCGGTCCAGCCACCAATCACTTCCAAACCTCTGGACCAGACCTACCCCCACCGCCACAGGACAGACCACGTGACACCTTACGTGGCCTGGACCCGCCACACATCAAAAGCACGCTCCACACCATCCTGCAGACCCAACGCCCATAAATCCAGACCGACCTCGTTGAGGTGCACACCATCACCCCTCCGATATCGCCAATCTGCCGGCTCCAAATCCCTGTGCCGTACCACAATCCCACCATTCCTGGTCACAAACCTAGCCACTACCCTATTCACCTGGGCCCTGGCCTTATTAACCTTCTCCACCGACCGAGCCCCTCTCCATGCCAACCTGGTCACTATGTCAGACCATACGACCAGCAAACCAGGATACCGCTTCCACAACTGCAGTAAGTCAATCTTTATGTCTCGGATCAAATCCCGCGACGCCCTGGCACCAAGATCATTACCCCCCACATGTAATACCAGCACATTCGGGGGCCGCTCCACTTTACAATGGAAACGAAATTCCGGGACCACCCTGCCCCACTCCATGCCCCGAACTCCGATCCATCGAACAGTCGCCTGCGCACGATCCAAACCCAGCTGTCGACCATTCGGGCGGACCTCAGCCCGACGGGCACCCCAAAATACGAAGGAGTGCCCCAAGATCCAGATCAGGCACTTCCCTATAACAAATAAACAAAACGAAAATATCAAAACCAATAACAGCACAACCACCAACACATCTAGAAACACCCCTTTCCTCAAACCTACCGCACGTAACCAAAGTACCATGATGCTACAACAACTGCGGTCTCACATACCGCCGAAAACAAGAAGATTCCCATCTACCAATACGCTTTACCACCTCATCTCCAAGCCCCCAACGAGCTGCCTCCGTTGCTGCACCAATTCGGAATGAATGCGACCCGAATTCCTCCGGGCGCTCCCCCGCGTTACGTAGACTTAGCCGCAGCACCGCCACAAACTGAAACCTCGACAAAAACGACCCATTCAAATGCCGCAACAACGGGCCAGGTAAGCCTCCCCTCACGGCCATAAATCTCTCGACTAAACGCACAGGGCACAATTCCTCTCCTGGAACCGCATATAACACCACCAATCTACCACGGCCCAGCTGATCCATTTTTGACCGGCGAATCCGGCACTCCACCTGACTACTGCTCACTCGCACGTCCTCAAACATCAAACCACCACCCGTCACCCTGGACGGGCTTACCAGCTCGCCTATCCGGAACGCCCCATAAAAAGCGAGACCGAAAGCCGTTGTAAACAGAACCGTCTCGTACACAGACTCACAAATGCCGCTCAGGCCACCCACCATCCGTCTCAACAAACCGAACGATACAGGACGCCTCTTGTCCCTCTCCCGTACGCCGCGGCGAAAACCCCGCAAAGCCTGACGAACCCGAAAATCCTGTGAAACATCACGCTCCCCTCTCATTTTTAACCAAAATGCCACTGCCGACACCCGATGTGCCACAGCCGATGCCGATCGCCCGGCTGAAAAATGCGTACTCACCAATGACAACAAAGCCACCAAGTAATCCACGCTCTCCCCACCAAACATCAGACACAACAACTCCTCCCATTCAGCCCACACCTTAGCATACCGGCACCAAGTCACCTCGGTCACCGAGTTCCGAATCAAGTCTGAGATCACCGCCTCATCAGATGCCACAAATCCTCGGGACACTCCACTCCAACTTCGTCCGCCCACGGCAACAGCGCCCGAAACCTGCTGAACTGAAAACGAGACAAAGCATCAGCCACCTCGTTGTCAACACCCGGAACGTGCCTTGCCACTACCTGCACATTCAACTGCAGACATCTCAACACTAAATGCCGCAAATACACCACCACCGGCTCCGACTTAGCAGACAAGTTGTTAATCGCGTGCACCACCGCCTGGTTATCACAATGAAAACACACTTTCCTTCCGGCAAAGTGCGACCCCCATAGCTCCACTGCCACTACAATGGGGAATAGCTCTAACAGAGCCAAATTCCTAACCAAGCCGCTCTCCCGCCACGCCTGTGGCCACTGCCCGACACACCAATGACCTCTGAAGACAGCCCCAAACCCAGCCGACCCCGCCGCATCCGTAAACAGCTGCAACGCCCCGTTAGACGCCACCCTCTCCATCACCAGCGTCCGGCCGTTGAAATGCTGCAAAAATTGATCCCATACTTCCAAATCGTCCCTGATCGCCTTTGTGATCCGCACAAAATGCGCCGGCAACCTTACCCCGGCCGTCGCCGTCGCCAAACGCCTCGCAAACACTCTCCCCATTGGCACAATTCTGCAAGCAAAATTCAATTTTCCAAGCAAGGACTGCACCGCCTTAAGCCGCACCTTCTTCGCCGCTTTTACCCCCGTCACTGCGGTCCTCAAATCACGGACCTTCTCCGCCGGCAACCTGCATTCCATAGCAATGGTGTCAATTTCAATTCCCAGAAAACACATCACCGGCGCCGGGCCTTCCGTCTTATCCGGCGCCAAAGGAATCCCGAAGCTGGCCGCAACTTTTTGCAACGCAAACAGCAAACCCGCACAAACCATCGAACCCGCCGGCCCGACACACAGGAAATCGTCCAAGTAATGAATGATGGACGTAAGCCCGGACACGTCCCGAACCACCCACTCAACAAACGAACTAAATGCCTCAAAGTACGAACACGAAATGGAACAGCCCATTGGCAAACAACGATCAACATAATAACTGCCATCCCACCAGCAACCCAACAAATGCTGACTATCTGGATGAACCGGTAACAACCGAAACGCCGCTTCCACATCCGCCTTTGCCATCAATGCACCCCGCCCCGCCGCCCTAACCAGGTCCAACGCCTTATCGAACGACACATAATATACCGCCGACAACTCCGGTGCAATGCCATCATTCACCGATAACCCTTCCGGGTAAGACAAATGGTGAATCAGCCGAAATTTATTCCGCTCCTTCTTTGGTACTACCCCCAACGGTGAAACCACCAAATTCCCGCACGGCGGGGCGACATAAGGACCACCCATCCTGCCCAAAGCCACCTCCTTTTCCAGCTTCTCATCCACCACTTCCGGGTGATCCCGAGCGGAACGCAAATTACGATACGGCGGGCCCGACGCATTAACAACCGACGGAATATGAAAACCATCGGAAAAACCAGAACATAACAACGCCGCAGCCTCCTCGTCCGGATACCTATTTAAAAACAGAACCATCACTTCTACCTTCACCGGCGTCGTCCCTCTTACCAGCCCCATCACCAGCCTTTCCTTTCCCTTTTTTAAAACATTTGGACAAGCTATGTCCCCCCCCACATCCGGAGCATTCATGCTTAAAACGGCACGCCGCTCCAAACCTGCACTGCCCTTCATTGTACTGCCAACACAAACCTTTTTTGAAACTTGCCGGGGACCCGGCCCCCGAACCCCCGGCGCCCCCCCGAAAGGGCTGAGCCGGTGCCGACATCAGTCGCATCCATAAGGAAATATCCTTATGGTCCCAACGCATATCTGGCCGCAATGCCTTCCGCTGCCTAAATTGCTCGTCATAGCGCAGCCACGCCAGCCCGCCATAAACTCGATAAGCCTCCCCTATCGCATCCATGTAGCCGAACAAAGCCGAACAATGCTCCGGCTCCTTCTCCCCGACCACGCTCGCCAAAATCGCAAATGCCTGTAGCCAGTTGGCAAAAGTCCGAGGAATAAGCCTATAACGGCGCTTTTCCTCCTCGTCCTTCTCCTTTTTGGAGTCACTCGGCTTAACCCTATCCAAATTAAATTTCTCCAGGGGAAGCAGAGAAAATATCTCTACATATTCCCCTTTCCAAATTTTTTCCCGCACCTCCTTCTTTAAATGGGCCCCCAGCGGGCCTTCAAAACAAACATAAACTTCGCTTTTAGCCCTATCATCTATGCGCACCACCTCATCCTCCTTCTCCTTTTCCTTCTCCTTTTCCTTCTCCTTTCCCCCCCCGTCTCACTCCCCCCTTCACCCCCCCCTTTACTCGCACCCGCTCCGTCACCCCCCGTCACCGACGAGGCCCCTAAACCGGCTGCACCCACCCACGCCGACACCGGCGCCTGAGCCCCCTCCCCCACCGCTCCCGAAGCCGCCGCCAGCCCCTGCAACAGCCCCAACAATTGACTCCACCCAGCTAAACCAGCGGGCGCTGCCGTAGCCGCAGCCGCCCCCCCCCCGAAGCCCCCCGCCAGCGCAGCCCCTGCCGCCTCCGCGGCCGTCTCACCCGACCGCCGCTCGGCGTCCCCCGAGACCGCCGCCTCGCTGTCCTCCGTCTGTCGTCCATCCGACTCCTCCGAAACGAAAGCCTCTTCCCCCTCCTCGCCGCTGGCCTCATCTTCCATCCGACATCCGGGGGGCGCCGCCGCAGCACCCCCCCCACCACGGCCGCCAGACAGGGCCGCCGCGTGGGCAGAGTCATCCCCGCTCCATCTCTTGCCCCGGGGTGACAACCCAGGAGACCGTCCTGTCCCCCGCGCCGGCACCCCGGGCCTCGACCTCTTGCGCCCGCCCCCCTGCCGACTGCAAGGGGCCTCTGGGCGCGGACGAACAGACGCCCGGCCCCGGGTCTCAGCCGGCGTCGCCTCTGGCCCTCCTGGGCTATTGCAGGCCTCCATCCGCCGAGTCCTCCCGCTCCCACGGGAGACTGCCACATCCGGGGGCTGCACAGCGGTACTGAGTGACCCGGCGGTCGCCGCAGGGCTCCCGCCGTCACTCCTTCTCTCAGCCGCACCGGGGTCAGGCACCGTAGACCTCCCCCCGGCGCCGGACCTACCGCCACGTGCAGCCCCGCGGTCCCCCCGCCGACTGCAGGGGGATCTGTTGGCCTCTCTCCTGCGTCGAGCGCGCTCCCGGCCTGGAGCCGCTGCACTCACAGTAACTCCAGCCCGGAGGCCGGGACCGGAAGCAGGCCCCGTGCTGGCCACTCCCACCTCCCAACCGCCGCGGCTGGAACGAAGATTCCTCCCGCCAGCCTCTGCAGCAGCCAGACGCTGCTGCTGCGCTGCACTCTGCGGAGGGTCCCTGGAGGGGCTCTTACATCTCCTCCTCGCCCCCCCCGCGCCCGGGGAATACCTGCGGGGGGCCGCGACTGGCGCCCGCCGCTGCTGGGGGGACGAGGGGCAAGCGCCGACGGGTTAACCCCGGCAGCCCTGATGTGGGTCTGCACTGCCAGGGGCCCGTGCGCTGCGACCGCAGCCTGAATCATACGCTGGAGCTCCTGAAGATCTGCCATGGAGGTGCACGTCCAGATCGTTCGGCGTCCGGAAACAGAAGAGGAGGTAACTCTTCCCTCTCCCAGACTAACCCTTTCCCTGCTCCTCCTCTTCCTCCCCGGCTAAAACCATCCCCCATTGCCATATCAGGCATACACACCACTGTCCCTATTAACCCCATCACTCCCTACCTCCCCCTTGGTCATGTCGCCCCTCCCCCCCCAAGTGGGTCCGTGGCTTTCTTTCATCCTCTATAAGTTTGTGCCCAAAGCTTACGACTCTCTTCTGCATCTGGCCAAACAAGCCTACGTCACCACCCTTATCACATCACTAGCCAACAATTCAAGATGACTCTTTAAAACGTTCCACTCCATCCTGAGCCGGAGAGTACAGGTCACCATCACCAACCCCAGTGCTGAAGATCTAACCACTTACTTCCAAGGAAAGGTCAAGCTTACAGCCCAGACAATATCTTTCAGACAGCAGGGACAATTGAAGCGGTGACCTCTGGCACTGACTTCTGGGTCAGAGCTACATCTGTAGTGTGATCAGGTCAGCTGACCACACTGTTTACCTGGAAGTCAGGGCCATAGCACAGAGACGGCAGAGAATGCTGGGTATACATGCTCCAGTGGAGCTAAAGACACCAAAGAGGAACAGCATGGGGTGAGGAGACAGTATTTATGGCACAGTATGAGGGTGGGGATGGAGAAATATCTGTTTACACAGTATGGTGGGAGAGAGTAGGTTGGGAGAGAAATATCTGTTTACTCAGTGTGGTGGGAGAGGAAGGGAAGGGGGAAATATCTGTTTAAACAGTATGGTGGGAGAGAGGAGGGTGAGGGAGAAATATCTGTTTACACAGTATGGTGGGAGAGGAGGGGGAGTGGAAAATATCTGTTTACACAGTTTTGATGGGAGATATGAGGGGGAAAATATCTGTTTACACAGTATGGTGGGAGAGAGGAGAGAGAGGGGAAATGTCTGTTTACACAGTATGGTGGGAGAGAGGAGGGGGAAATATCTGTTTACACAGTATGGTGGGATAGAGGAGGGGTGTTACGTCACCACCGGACTCCGCTCCATCGACTTCTGCTCCGATCGCCAGGCGACGCCGTGTTCCTGCCGTGGATGGTGCTGGTGATGGGAGAGGACTCGATGCCGGTGGCACCGGTGGGTGCAGGCTCCGTTCATCCACTGGTCTGGGTTTCCTGGGGATCTGCAGTGCCACTGGCTGACTGTAGGTGGCGGGTGTCTCCCAGCTGAAGTACCATCATTCAGCTGCAGCCTATGGGAAGACACCACACCCTTTTTAATTCCCCTCCTGTCTGCTGTTTTTGTACCTCGCTGCCCGATCCGGTTTTAACCTCTGCTTGTTTCTGATTAC
This sequence comes from Anomaloglossus baeobatrachus, assembly GCF_048569485.1. Taxonomy (NCBI): domain Eukaryota; kingdom Metazoa; phylum Chordata; class Amphibia; order Anura; family Aromobatidae; genus Anomaloglossus; species Anomaloglossus baeobatrachus. Next base: position 70,848,766 of record NC_134362.1, on the reverse strand, counting down.
GTCTTTGCCTGCTGATTCTGTCCCTGTTCTGCAATTCCTGGTTTGACCCTGCCTGACGACTACTCGCTCAGACTGCAGCCTTCCACAGGGAGTGATCTCCAGGGCTCTGTGTAATTCCAAATCCCTGTATAGCGGTTAAAGGATTTCAGGGTTCTGGGGGTCCTGCTTAGCGAGCGGCTTCCCTCTAGCCCGTCCATTACAGCCCGTCTTAGTCTGTGGATCTAGGCAGGCGTTACAAGGGGAAGAGGGATATATTTGTTTACACAGTGTGGTGAGAGAGAGGAGGGGGAGGAGGAAAATGTCTGTTTACACAATATGGTGGTAGAGAGGGGGGAGAGGGGGAAATATCTGTTTACACAGATTGGTGGGAGAGAGGAGGGGGAAATGTCTGTTTACACAGTATGGTGGGAGAGAGGAGGGGGAAATATCTGTTTACACAGTATGGTGGGAGACAGGAGGGGGAGAGAAATATCTGTTTACACAGTATGGTGGGATAGAGGAGGGGAAGAGGGATATATCTGTTTACACAGTGTGGTGGGAGAGAGAAGGGGAAGGAGGAAAATGTCTGTTTACACAGTATGGTGGGAGAGAGGGGGAGAGGGGGAAATATCTGTTTACACAGATTGGTGGGAGAGAGGAGGGGGAGGGGGAAATATCTGTTTACACAGTGTGGTGGGAGAGAGGAGGGGGAAATATCTGCTTACACAGTATGATGGGGGAGAGGATGAGGAGGGGTTAATATCTGTTTACACAGTATGGTGGGAGAGAGGATGGGAAGGGAGTAATATCTGCTTACACAGTATGGTGGGAGAGAGGATGGCGAGGTATCTATAGACACAGTATGAGGAGAGAGGGTGAGGGGTGATGTATATAAACATAGTATGGGAAGCGAGGGTAAGGGGTGAAATTTTCATCATTAGGCCTTGGCCCCACTATATGCTATATGCTAATGACCCTCAGTTCCCGCTCTGTTGCTAGTGTGAGCCGAGTGTCATGCAACTTGCGATCGGATCACAGTTTTGGAGGAGAGGGAGCACTTTCTCCCTCTTCTCCGCAGCCTGTCCTGGGTACACGCACTACACTCTGATGACATCCGAGTACAGTGTGATATTTCACATGCACACATAGACTTGTATGGATACTTGTGAGCTGACAACTGCTGCCAAAATCAGCATGAGGCTACTCTTTTCTCTTGCCGATATGGCATGAGAAATCAATCACAGATGGACACTGCCCCATAGTTTTACACTGGTGCGAGTGCAATCTGTTGTTTTATCGAATTGCACTCGTCCGTGCAAAACGCAAGTGGAACCGAGACCTTACTGTAGTTCCTGTATGGTCTGCAGTCTGATGATGACTGAAAACTCAACTATCTCCTTATCATTTTTAAAGGGAATCTGTCAGCAGGTTTTTGCTCCTCCATCTGAGAGCAGCATAATGTAGATACAGAGACCCTGATTCCAGCGATGTGTCACTTACTGAGCTGTTTGCTGTAATTTTTATAAAATCCATGTTTTCTTAGCATCAGATCTGGCAATTATACAGAGCGCACAAATATGCTAGACTACCTGCTGTACGACAAGTAGTCCTGAAATGATAATTTACTGCTAATTAAACAGTGATTGTATCAAAACTACACTAAGCAGCCCAGTAAGTGATATATTGCTGGAATCAGGATCTCTATCAATATGTTATGCTGCTGTGAAGATTAGGTGTTAAAAACCTAGTGACAAATTCCCTGTAAGGATGTATTTCTGGATGTATTTCTGTACTGCTGGTGGTGATTAATTTATTTACTGCTAGTGGTTCTGGTGATGACTTTCTGGTAGTTCTGGTGATGGATTTCTGTATTTCTGATGGTTGTGATGCTGTGTTTCTGAACTGATGGTGTTATATGGATGTATTCCTATACTGCTAGTGGTTCTGGTGATGAATTTCTTTATTGCTTCTGGTTCTGGTGATGAATTTCTGATGATGAATTTCTGTACTGTTGGTGGTTAAGATGCTGTGTTTCTGTACTGCTGGGGGTTCTAATTATGCATTTCTGTACCTCTGGTGGTTCTGGTGCTGGTATTAGTTCTGATTCTGTGCACAAGCAACAATTCATAAATTGTAAGATTACTTTAACAATGATGACCTATTTTTAGAATAGGTCATTAGTGTCTGATCTACCAGGGTCTGGGACCCACGCTGATCAGCTGGTCTTGGTGCAGGTGGCCGTAAATGCTTATTTCCGGATCTGCTCCGTCTTCTGATACTGTCTGCGGGTGGGTACTGCACATCCTCCTCATTTCATTTGAATTTGAGGCTGCTGCCACTATCAGAAGACTGAGCAGATCCGGAACTGAGCACTGCCGGCCACCTGCCACCGCCAGTAGCTAAAACAGGTGATTGGCGAGGGTGGCCGATGCTGGATTCTGGCTGATCAGACATTGGTGACCTATCCTGAAGATAGACCTTCAATGTTAAAGTACTGGACAACCTCTTTTATAAATTATTGTGCCATCTGACAAGTTAAGGGTTACTATGTTTTTATTTATGTTAGGTTGTCCAAGTTTGTGATAAGTCTGCAGTCACTCCATGAGTCACACTATGTGACTGCCGACTTCTGAATTCTCACAGTGCGCACACTGCATGCTGTCAGGATTCTCTGTGGCTGGCAGTGAGAGTGGGAGGTTACAAAACTGCAGGTATACCATTTACATACATGCGGTCACGTGCCGATTAGACATGCATGGCCTCGCTTACTGAAAATGAATTGACTGAGGCCAGACATGTCAAAACAGAATGTGGCCAGAAGTATACAGATCACATACTTATGCTCACATGACCATCCATTCTTGCCACTGGATCTGGAGAATCCTAAAAGTGTGCAGAACATACATTGTAAGAATTCAGAAGCCTGAAGTCACATAGAGTCACTGCAGAATTTCATCTGAAACCTGGACAAGCTCTTTAATTATAAAATTAATCATTGTAGTATCCTCAGTTCTAACAGCGTGTAATATACTCCCTGTCAGGATTCAGCTATGCTCACTGGTTCTAGCGGTCATCACATGGCCTTTCCACTCATAGGTGATTTTCATACAGTACTTGCATGTGACAATTACTGTAGCTTTTCTTACTATGATTCTCATTGAACATTGAGAGAATTATTAAGGGCATCTCATCATCACGTGACTGTAAGTGTGCAAATCACATATGAATGACTGGTCACATGACGACCACCCAAACTGCTTGGTAGGTGGTGGGGGGGGGGGGCACCAAACTGAATTCGTGCCCTGGGTGCTGTAAAGCCTAGATACACCTCCGGCATAACCTTGCAAATATTGTGACATATGAACATTTTCTGACAGATTTCTACAGTAAAAGCTTAGATGAATCAGGCCCTATGTTGTTATTAATTTTCTCATTCTAATATTGCTATAAGACATATAAAATAAAATGCTGTATATAATAAAAGATATATTTTATTACAAAAAAATACAAGATACTGTAACTCTCATTCAACAGTGGACTGGATACAGGCATGTACAATGCATGAATACAGTGCAGATTGGATTACTTTGCCTTTTTTTAGGATTTATGGAATTCAGTTCATAAAAAATACCACATAAAATGGTAAATCACACTAACAAACATGAGATGGGGCTTCTCCACAATTCCTGGACGTGATCTGATTTCCTGATCAGTTCAGTATGCATTTTAAACTATATTATTTTGTAGAAAAAGAACCTTCTCAGTCAGATCCTTCACCTTGACCAATTATTAGACCAGATCCTTCAATACCAGATCCTTCATCTTGTCCAATTATTGCGCCAGACCCTTCAATACCAGATCCTTCATCTTGACTGATTACTGTGCCAGATCCTTCAATACCAGATCCTTCATCTTGACCAATTACTGCGCCAGATCCTTCAATACCAGATCCTTCATCTTGACCGATTACTGCGCCAGATCCTTCAATACCAGATCCTTCATCTTGACCAATTACTGCGCCAGATCCTTCAACACCAGATCCTTCATCTTGTCCGATTATTGACCCAGAGCCTTCAATACCAGATCCTTCATCTTGACCGATTATTGTACCAGATCCTTCAATACCAGATCCTTCATCTTGACCAATTACTGCACCAGATCCTTCAACACCAGATCCTTCATCTTGTCCGATTATTGTGCCAGATCCTTCAATACCAGATCCTTCATCTTGTCCAATTATTGCGCCAGACCCTTCAATGCCAGATCCTTCATCTTGACCGATTACTGCGCCAGATCCTTCAACACCAGATCCTTCATCTTGTCTGATTATTGTGCCAGATCCTTCAATACCAGATCCTTCATCTTGACCGATTATTGCACCAGATCCTTCAATACCAGATCCTTCATCTTGACCGATTGTTGCCCCAGAACCTTCAATACCAGATCCTTCATCTTGACTGATTATTGCACCAGATCCTTCAACACCGGATCCTTCATCTTGAGCGATTATTGTACCAGATCCTTCAATACCAGATCCTTCATCTTGACTGATTATTGCACCAGATCCTTCAATACCAGATCCTTCATCTTGAGCAATAATTGCACCAGATCCTTCAATACCAGATCCTTCATCTTGAGCGATTGTGCCAAATTCCTGGCCAGATCCTAATCCAGATCCTTCAAAAACTAGAGAAAAAAAAAATAATAGTTAACAGACATCAAATTAATTAGTTAGAAAAGAAAAGAAGACAATAGTAAGAATAGTGTCTAAGAGCACCTCTGTGTGTTCAGGAATACAATGTACTGGGTCTTCTTCATTTGGGAAGCATAAGGTTTATAAAGTAGAACAATAGGGGAATTTTATAAAGATTATTTGACCACATAATGAATATAATGGTCTATGAAAATTTCACTAATGTAAGCAAATTTATCATATTGGTGAACTTGGCAACTTTGTATTCATGGAAGAAGCCAGTCATTCTGTTCCTTATGGCATGTCATGGATAGCATACATTCGCAGAAATATTTAAAGGGAATGGGTCAAGATTTTTTGTATTAATAATAATACATTATATAATAATTTTTAAAATTAAAAATAAGATTTACTGTTTTGTCACAAGATTTTTTTAATGCAGCCACTGGAGGCTGGCATTTTTATTTGCTTGTCTTTTAAGGCATATTCCCATCTGCAAAATCCAATCCCAATATGTAATAGGTATAATAATAATATTAGTAAATATCTCCAATTAGAAATGTAGTATAGTTTTTCTGATTCACTGTCACTTGCCTCATGTTAAAGGCTTTGCAGGACTTTAGGTATCCATGGTTATGACCACTACAAACTAATGAAGTCACGGTCTGTGAGTTAAGCGTGGTGGTAACCATGAATACCTAAGGCCCTGAAATGCTCTGAACATGAAGTAAGTGACATAGTAGATCAGTAGAACTATACTACATTTCTTCCGATTCACTGGAGGGTGCCAATATAATTATTATTACACCTACTACATATTAGGATAGGATCTTGTAGATGGGAATAACCCTTTAAGGCTATGTGTCCACGTTGCTTTTTACCTGCTTTTTTGCTGCTTTTTCAACTGCAGCGTTTAATGCCAAAATGGATGTGTTCTGCTTTTCAAGCAAAGTCTATGGGAATTTGGGTTTCTTGTGCCCACTATGCAGTTCAAACTGCAGCCTTTTCTGGCAGAAATTTGGGCAAAAACTCAGCTTTGCTGTTCAAAACGCAAATGGCAAAAACAATTGACATGTCAATTGTTTTTGCCATTTGGGTTTTGCACTGCAAAGCTGAGTTTTTGTCCAAAGTTCTGCAACGAAAAGGCTGCAGTTTGAACTGCATAGTGCGGACAAGAAACCCAAATTCCCATAGACTTTGCTTGAAAAGCAGAACACATCCATTTCGGCATTAAACGCTGCAGTTGAAAAAGCAGCAAAAAAGCAGGTAAAAAGCAACGTGGACACATAGCCTAAGTGTCTGCAGATACGGCAGCCCCAGTCTATAGAAGAGTGCGGTTGGTGTGCAACTCCTATACTCTGGCTGCCTAAGCTTTGATCTCTGCATGTCCACTGGATGTCCAGATCAAAGCTGTAGAAGAAGCAAGGCACCATCTTGTATCTCCGTGCTGTGCTCACACAGTGTTCATCGGTGAGCAGTGACCGGAGGTCCAAGTACCAGAGCAGTGGCGGTAAGAAAAGGTTGAGCTGCCTGATATTGTACGACTTCCACGCTACCGAGCTGTTCTCACCATTGGAAGATGTCACCTCTACAGTCAACATGGCTGCGGTGATAAACGTATTTCAGAACTGGTTAGCAGCTTGGCATTAGTTGTACAATCTAAGGCTTCCTGATCAGTGCTCACTGCTGCTGTCACTGCTAGTGTTCAGATCACAGCAATGTGTAATCATCCCACTGCTGTGCTCTGCTCAGTGCAAAGCCTCATTCACACACCCATGATTCAGGGACATCTGAATGAAGCTTTCCTGCTACTTCTGCAATGCTTACACCACTGCTGCTGCAGTTACTTCATCCAGCTATGAGTACATAAAAACCTGGATGAAATAACAGCCACAGTGAAGGAGCAAGGACCTGTGATTATTTCTGTGATCCTAATGCAGCAGCCACAATGACATGACCGCTCTACTCAGATCACAGTAATTGTCTGCTAAACTGTGTATCTAATTGTGTGCCATGTATCTAATTTTATCATGTGACAAAAGTACAGAATTGGAACTCAAATTTCTTTTATCGTCTTATAAAATCTATTTCCAATTCATTTTATCAACTTTAGCAGTCAAATGACGCGTTTTGGTCTGCATTCTCAAGCCTTTCTCAAATTGAGAAAGCAAGCTGACACGCGTCATTTGACTGCTAAAATTCAGAAAAGGAATTGGAAATAAATTTTATAAGAATATACAAGAAATTTGAGTGCCAATCCTGTACTTTTGTCGCTGTCTGGGGCCTCCACCCTTGGATTCAAAGTTTGAAGGAAGTGCCCGCCTGGATTCCTATTGTACATAATTTTATCATGTGTGATACCATCCACATAACTATTTATCTAATCCAATCATATGTGAAACTAACTTATGAACTGTGTAATTACCAAGATCTGAGTGATCTGGTCACAATGAAATGACTGCTCCGCTCACATCTCTAAAAAGCAGTGTACAGCATTTATTTTTTTTTGTGTGTTTCTTTTATATAAAAAAAAGTGTGCTGTGCAGCACCAACAAAAGCGGCACTGTCAGCCATCTTTGGTTACATTGCTCACATATTGGTGTCACATAGCATTCACCAACAAAATGGCTCCTTACTTTCATCCTAAACTTCATTATCTATTATAATGTTTCCTACATACAGAATGGGAGCAGTGATTTGTAGCACAAATGTCAGCAGCTGCTACCACTAGTTACTACTGGAAAATATCAAAACTTTTTAATCATTTTTCTTACTTTTTTACTATTAAAGGGGTTGTCTACTACTTTTACACTCCCAACTCACTCTTCTTGATTGCCCCTGTAAAAATAAGCCTATCCTCACCTCCGGATCGATGTCTCAAGCCACGTTCCCAGGGCCCACGTGACATTGTTATGACACGTGACATTGGCCCACATGACATTGTTATGATATTGGTGCCCAGCGACCAATCAGAGTTCGACATCTGTCTCCCTGCGTTCGGACATTTGAGCAGGATGTGAGCGCTGAGCTGACTTCCTGCTCAAATGTCCGAAGATGGGGAGAAGGATGCCAGCATGGATTCTTTGCAAGACCCACATGCCATAACAATGTCACGTGGGCCCTGTGAACGTGGCTTTAGACATCGCTGGAAATTTGGCTGCACCAGAGGTGAGTATAGGCTTATTTATTTTTATGGTGGCGAACAAGGGGAACAAAAAGGATTTGCTTCGGTAGTGGACAATCCCTTTAACAATGAATTACATATTTTAAAAATAAAATTAAACATTTATACTTTACATTTTTTTCAATTGTGGAATTTTATTTTTTTTAATGACACATTACCTTAAAGCGATGTTACTTTATTTAGGCAATTTTTACATTTGAACAATAAGGGAAACATTCTCTGATATTTTTCTTAGTAAGGAGGCAAATACTAAGTGTGCCGCATAATAGTTTGTGATCCTCCCAGGAACTTCCAAATTACACAACTGTTACGGTGTGTGCTCACGATCAACGTGTGCAGTGTTTTGGATGCAGAGTGTTTTCAGTGCGTCCAAAACGCTGTGTTACAGAACAAGCACAGAGGATGGGATTTCTAGAAACCCCGTTCCCACTATGCATGTACTACCCACAGCGCAAACTGTGTTTACTGTGTTCTGCGTTGTGGCTTTCTGAGCCTCAAGCATGTCAATTCTTTGCTATGGAGTTGCAAGCGTTGTCCGTAGGGAGAACACAAGCGAGAGACCGCAGCGGTCCGAATCCTGATCATGGACATGAGAAGCTGCGGTCTCCTTCATTCTCCTGCGGAGGAGACTCGCGGCCCCGCAGGTCAATCATCTTATTGCTACATCGTTGTAATAATTACCAGTGGTCTATAAGGGTAGATGCCCACAATCAAGACCCGCTGTGTCTTGGATGCAGCGGGTCTTGATCGTGGGCACCTACCCTAATAGACCACTGGTAATTATTACAACGATGTAGCAATAAGATTATTGGATAATAAATTGCAAACTATAACATATCTACAGTATGTGAAGAGGGGACAATCACAGACATTTTTCCTGTACAGCTAAAAAATATCTTACCTATTGATGTCCTTGAATGCTGCCACACATAAAGAATATTAAGGTTAAACTCCCACAATGAGTATTTGACGTGGTGTATTTTCACTGTGTGAAAAATGCAGTCTTAAGCTATGTGCACACGTTGCTTTTTTATGTGCAGATTTTCTGCACATAAAAAGCATGTTTTGACAGGAAAAAAAGCATAAAAATGTGCATTTTTTTATCGCGTTTGTGTTTTTTTCACACATTTTTCAATGCTTTATTTTAGTCATGACAATCACGGGGAATCAGGCGCTGTACTCCCGCCATCGCTGCTGGTGTTACAGCCGCAACCCAGCTCTCACTGCCCGGAGTGGTGCCCATGCCTCTACCAGTAGTAGCCACTACCCTGAATGCTGCGTTCAATGCAATGTAATTGTATAATTAATTGAAGACATTTATTTTGGATTTATATTCTTACAGGATTACAGCACTAGAACAGATACCGATATAAATATCACATATACTAAGAAGCTGAAAGACAAGAGATTAGATACAATAATGGAGCTGGACTTACCAGGAGCGGACAGTGTGCGCGTCACACAGCACAGGATGAGGAGGTAAGCCGCCTGCATTGTGCTCCTCATTTCTGTACCACTACAGGTGAGATGTGAGGAGCAGATGGAAGAGGCCTCATTATATAGGACGGGGACACTACATTGGGGGAGGGGCCAGTGATGGTGATAGCTCCGCCCTCCTGTACAAACACAATGTTATCACATTCCAATGCAAATAACACTGATGGTTACACAGTAACATCGGATCTGGTGTTTACACTTCATATTACACATCGTCATTGATTATTTTATTATGTAGTAATTTATATAATATTATTTATATAGTTGGTAACTTTTGTCGATTTCTTAAGTTTTCTTCTGAATATAGAGATATACAGTATAGTGCAGCACCAGCCCTGCTTTGTATAATACTATGACGTTACCAAATGTATTACACTAAAAAGCTTCAAGGCTCGTGCACAATTCAGCATTACTGCTCTCTATGGACTAATAGCGTCCATAGAAATGAATATCCAATACTGAATCTGAAGCCTCACTTTTATATTACCATACACCACAAAACAATAGTAGGAATTAGAGATGAGCGGAACCATGGAATTGCGGTTTGGCGGGTTCAGCCGAACTTTAGTACTTGGGTACGCTCAGCGCTCAGCCCAGTGAGAGTCTCTGAATGCCTCTGGCAACTGGGGGTAACAGCAGCGTGATCAGATGTAGCACACACCAAACAAAAAAAAAAACGGCTGCATGTGGGCAGAGACCTAAACTGCTTAATTAGTGACTTCCATTAGGATTCAGGTCAAGTCCGGGTCCCAAACCAAACTTTATCTAAAGTCCGGCTGAACCTGTCGAGCCGAACTTCCACGGGTCTGCTCCTATCTAGTAGGGATGAGCAAATCCGAACTGCAAAGTTTAGAGTTCACTCCGGACACCGGGTGTCCAGGGCTCAAGCTCGTACATGGACGTTAAAGAAAAGTATGTATCCAATTTTGGAGTTTGTGTGCTGTTCATATATTAATAAAGTTTGTTTAAGGGACACAGTGCAGCCAATCAGCAAGCTTTATTGCATGCGGAAGGTGCCTGTACTGTGAACAATAAATATAAAAAAATTTGTGGGGCTCCCTCCATTTTTGATAACCAGCACAGGTAAAACAGACAGCTGGGGGCTGGTACCACCGTTCAGGTCTCCATTGACTTATATGTAGTTTGGGGTCTGGTATAAAATTTGGGTCAAATCTGGGTCCTGGACCAAACCTTAGTTAAAAGGTCAGCCAAACCCGATGAACCCAAACATTCACGGGTCATGTCATTCCTGAACAAGAGCCCCAATAATTGCAATAGATTCTACAAATACTCCTGTTCTAGTAGATAGCAATATACAACTGCGTCAATAAAATAATGCCTTATTAAAAATATATTTTAAAAAAACGACAGTCAATGATTTCTAAAGGCCCCATCACACACAACGAGATTGCTAACAAGATAGTTGCTGAGTCACAGTTTCTGTGACGCAGCAACGATCTCTCCAGCGATCTCGTTATGTGTGACACCTACCAGTGATCAGGCCCCTGCTGTGAGATCGCTAGTCGTTGCCGAATGGTCCGGACCATTTTCTTCAAAGGCGATGTCCTGCTGCGTAGGACGTATCGCTGTGTTTGACGCCTACCAACGACCTCCTAACAAGGTCGTTATACATATATAACGATCCGCCGAGATCGTTATACAGGTCGCTCATCGTTACTGCGTCGTTGGTAAGGTCTGTCTGTGTGACATCTCACCAGCGACCTCCCAGCGACTTACCAGCGATCCTTATCAGGTCATATCGTTGTCGGGATCGCTGGTAAGTCGCTGTGTGTGACTGGGCCTTAAGAGAATTAAAAACCCTGGCAGCTCTGTGGAACCATATATCTACTTTCCATCAGCAGAAGTTTGAAATGTCGTTTTATTTTCTTACTATCTCAGAAGTCTTAAAAGTTGAGTAATAATTTTACATTTTTTTTCATCAAAATTTACAAAACTTATATTCTTAAGGACTTATTCACATTTGAAGTGACTTTGAGGGGCCTGTAGATTAGAAAACTCTCAAACGAGACCCCATTTTACCAACTCAACCTCTCAAAATATTCAAAATCACATTCTGGAAGTTTGTGAACCCCTCAGCTGTTTAATTTTAACTAATACAATATGGAATGAAAAAAAAATATGTATTTATTTTTCAAATAACGTTGCTTTAGCCTCAGTTTTTTCATTTTTTTTTTCAAAAAGAAAGGTGAGTGCAGCAACATATTAGTTACATATTTTTTTTTTTTACCAGACAGGCAATACCCCATATGTGCTTTGGCATTACTGAGCACAAAATGTCACATTTACATTGCCTCTTAGGTGTCAAAAAAAGCAAAACAAATAAAAAAAGAGGAATCCATTTTAGAATGAATTCATTTAGGCATTTGGTGACCAAACCTTGAGATGTGAAAATGAATTTTTTTTTAGAAATAAAATGCTGTTTTAGATTCAGATTTCTTTTTTTCCACAAGCGTCCAAAAATAATAAATTGCAATCTAATTTTGTAATATAGCAATGACCAATATGCAATTGGAATTGGTGCCATAAAGGCCTAACCCCACCACCATGTGAAACCATGACTTATTATCAAGGAGAAATCCCTTTAAGAAGTCCTAGACCAGTGTCTGTGCACACAACAAATAGACACTTGAGACCAGAAACATGTGTCTAAAAATTATATATTCATTCCTATATATATATATATATATATATATATATATATATATATATATATATATATATATTTTTTTTTTTTTTTTAAACAATAGAAGAAATGTTACTGTGTAAATTGCCGACTATCATATAAATCAATGGGAATTCGAGCAGACAACATTTTTATCTTATTTACCTCTAATCGAGATTAAATTATTTGCTTTTTTGTATTTAAAGATATTATCTCGCAGACTTTACGTTTTGGAAAAGCTAATGCCGTCACAAAGGTTTAAGATTGAAGGAGACACCAACTCCATGGTAAGAAAACATCGCGTCATTTGCATCTGGTCTGCAGCCGGGGGTGGAGGGGCCTTACTTTGATTTGTTACACGTTTGGTTTTACAATTGTTAAAAGACAACTAGAACCAAGATACAGAAGATTAAGAAATAAAACACCAAGGAGGCAATTTACTAAGATCAGAATTTTACATGCCAGTTTTAGCCCTATAAATTAACATCGCACTTATCAAAAATGGGGTTATATGACCTAAACATGATCCACTGAGCTCCAGAAAAACTATTCTGAATACATCAATAAAAGGAAGCACACAGACTAAAATTGTCATAAATACATATGAATTAAATGTCACTTTTTTACATTGAAAATGCAACACTAAAAAAGAAAAGTCGTAGAATTATGGAAATCACAGGAGGGATAGACCTGGTAATGAAATGCAAATGATGGAAAAATGGGAACAAATGGGGGTGATTTGAACTTTTAGGTTTTTTATTTTTTTTAATTTTTTTAAAACTTTATTTTTTACCTTTTTTAATTTTTCTTGTCTTCTAGGGGACTATAAGGATCAGCTGTCTGATCGCTGATTCATTGTTGTTGATCAAACCTATACAGCTCTGATCAGCAGAAATGCAGCATTTCTGTGTGAGCTGCTGCTCTGCTGGCTGTTAGATGAACTACGGTATGATAGCGACAGGAGTCATTACATGACCCGTCACTACCATGACAACCATTGGCTCCCTGTGAGTGTGTCACACGGCCTCTGATGGCGGCAGGGAAAGGCTATTTCCCCTCCGCAGCCAATGAAATCGTGCTGCTACATTTTGACAGCATGATTTAAGAGGTTAACGGGCGCACATGTCTGTTGTTCAAATCAGCAGACATGTGCAGGGATCCCCAACGGCTCACTGCAGCAGCCGGCGGTGATCACTCCTTCATGATTTAGGACGTACCGGTAGTCCCAGGTCGTGAAGGGGTTAGGAAGTAAGGAGGAAGCCGCCATTGTGCGCGGCGATACGTGTGGGGACCTTTCTTCTCCCTCCTTCTGTATGGCATTCCAGATTTTGTACTCATGATATTTTGCAGGCATTTATACCACTGGTTTGTTTATATAATTATATGGCTTAACTGGCATTTTTTCATACTTATTTGTGACAAGGTTATATATGGGTTATTATGAATTGTGTTATGCTATAGCCTGCACTAACTTGTGGTTACCACTTTGTTATTGTGTTCAGTTTGTATTTCGGAAGGCTGGAGTAGGGGTTATCACTTTATTATACGTAACCCTTGGTATTCTTATACACTGGTTGGAGTGTGTATTTTTAAATGTTTTTGTGTGTGTCTCTTTGCTTTTTTTGCATTTTTCCAATATAAGATTCATATCTTTTTTGATATTGTATTGGTAATCCCGGATTTTTGGCACACCACCTTTCTCTCAGTTTTATAGCGACATCTAGTGGTTACAATAATGCATTGCAACAAAGCACAGTACACAGTCACCTACTGTATATTGCATGAATAGAAAGGAATATAAATTATTCATTAATTTAAATGTCAGTAATGATCCTGTGTGTTAAAGGTGGACTGCAGAAATAACCATCAGACGTGTGATAAAAAGAAAATTTTGTAACATATCCTGTTCAGGAAGAAGTAATTGAAAATAATATAATTTATAATTAACTCCTTCATGACAGATTGATACTCTAGTAATTTGCAGAATATAATGTTTTGATATGACATTGACAATAACATTTTAATTTGTATGAAAAAGGAAGGGTGCTCCCCCAGATTATCCCACAGCTTCATATATTAAGCAGAGTTATAGCACGTCTATATGAAATGCACTGTAGAGAAATAAATGTTTCCTGTCCCTTTAAATTCAGTGTGTTCCATGACACTGGTCAGTAGCCAATAAGATTGCTGGATTTGAATAAGAAGCAAACTGTCACTCTTCCTCAGTCTGTTGCAGACAGTGACCAGTGGAGTTGTATATCGGTGAGTAGCCGCCATCACATCCCCTGATGACCTGACACTGATTTATCTCCTCTCCTCGATGCTTCTTTCCTGTTATCTGGAATCCACTGATGATTTTATCATTTCACCTAAACTCAAAATAGGCGAGAACACCGGACACAGCAGAGAATTCTGCCACAACAGCTGCTGTCACCGGCCACTAGGGGGCGCTATCAGTGTAATCTGTATTTACTGCTGCACTGGGCTCCCCCTAGTGGCTGCAGGAAAGCAGAAGTTTATCATTAGGTTACACAGGACACTGCTGCTAGTGTTACGAGGGGGACCCGGGGAAGCGTGCCAAGATGGGAAATGGACTGCTTCCGCCGGTCAAGGTCCACTGTGCGGTGTAAGGGACCGCCGCTATGGTGGGTGAAGAGTGAGCGGGTTGCTGCTAGCGATCGTCTGGAATGTCACAGACGATCTATGTACACCGATCTGACCTAACCCGTGAGGGTTGTATGGCACAGATCTCACGGCTCGGTGTACCTGTTGCACGGGGAAGCACAGAGGTGCCCACGCACGTGTGCCAGTGGAAGTCACGAGAATATGGCACGAGGGTAGCACAGAGGTGCCCATGCACGTGTGCTTTCAATAACCAGGTGAGTCCAATGGAGACTTGAGGAGCTCACCTGGGACAGGAACACGGCCTGTTGACGGGGGTACTGCCGGAGCAGCAAGGCAGGAACACGGCCTGCAAACGAGGTACTGCCGGAGCAGCAAGGGCCAAGCCCACAAGAGACAGTAATGCCTGAGCAGTGGCGTGGCAGCACGCTGCCAGACATCCAAACATAGAAGGACGGTCGCGCGCCGCCATGATGGCAGGGGGAACTTTTAAGGAGATGCAGCTCCACCCGAGGGCGGGCGCGAGGCGGAGATGACGGACTTGACCCAATCAGGGTCCACGACGTCCCAGCCTGGCCAGTCAGGATTCACCACGTCACCAGCCTTGTCATCAAGCCGTGTGACGTCAGTGAGCGAATCAGGACCCACCACGCATTGCACATGCTCACCCTCCTGCCTCTGGGAAATAGAGGCGGGATCCTCGGTCTCACAATGTGGAGAGATAACGGGAATCTCACTGCTTCCCTGAGCAGTAAACCTCTGCACATTGCGCAGCCTCGCAGACCTTCGGGGCCGCTGAGCAGGAGAGTCTGCGGCAGGCCAGGAATGGGAGACCGCTTCACTCCTTGTAACAGGAGAACCACTAGGTGTCACCCTTCTGCTGCCTCTCTGAGAAGGTATCTCCTGCACACTGCACAGTCTGGCAGACCTTCGGCGCTGCTGAACAGGAGTGCTCGTGGCAGGCAAGGAATGGGAGACTGCCTCAGTCCTTGCCTCAGGAGAGCCACGAGATGTAACATTACCCCCCCGTCTAGGCCCCCCCCCTGTCCGTGCTCGAAGGCCGCTATCAAACCCGGGGCGCGGATATGATCCTCCAACTCCCAGGATCTATGCTCCGGACCACGGCCGGGCCACTCCACGAGGTAGTACCTCTTGCCCTGTATGACTTTTGTCTCCACAAGTTTTGCCACCTCAGGGTCGTCGGACGGGGAGTCGGTTTGAGCCGGCAGGGACCCCGAGAATTTATTAAGTCGTACGGGTTTCAGGAGGGACACGTGAAAGGTGTTGGCTATAGCCCAGCGTGGAGGGAGCTGGAGTCGATATGCCACTGGGTTTACCTGCTGTAGTACTTTAAACGGACCCAGATACCTAGGGGCGAATTTGGCTGCCTGTACCCGTAGGTTAATATTCTTAGAGGACAGTCATACTAGGTCACCAGGGGCGAAGGATGGTGCAGGGCGGCGGCGAACATCAGCCGTTGTCACCATCCGGTCTTTAGCCCTCTTAAGAGCCTCTTGGGTGTCATCCCAGATCTCCCGGGCCTTGGTCGCCCAATCCTCCACTCTAGTATCGGGTGACGTAATGGGCATCGGAACCGGGATTCTGGGATGTTGTCCGTTATTGAGTAGGAACGGAGTCTGGCCAGAGGATTCATGGACCGAATTGTTAATGGCAAATTCGGCCCAAGGAAGGAGGTTAGCCCAGTTGTCGTGGTGCGCGGATATAAAATGGCGGAGGTAAGTTACCAAGGTCTGATTAGTCCTCTCCACTAGTCCAAACAAGAAGCCTCATGGTTATACCTTAAGGTCTCATATAGGTCACACTGAAAAGGGTATACATTGACCCTCCAGTGTGACCACGAGACAGCACACTCCAGGAGACATATAATAAACAAGAGCACGAGGAGTTATGGTGCAAAAATAGAAGATTTATTTTAATCTCAATAGATAACAGGAAAAGAGTAAAGGACATACTAAGCACAAGAATGGGGAATTAAATACCCAGGTCCCGTGGACCACTAATATCAGTATTAATAAATAAATGCATTAATACAGTGGGACTCAAATTCATAGTCAACCTAACGGGGTCACAGAGCATATTGTGAGCTAGGCAGGACACAAAGGGTATTCTATGTCTGTTATATACTTATATGAAAGGCTGTATATAGTATAATGTAGTATAGTGTAAAATACACAAGCCTATATCAAAAAAGAGTACAAGTTTAAATAGATTGCCTGTCTGCTCACAGCTGTGGTGCAGGGGAGCCAGATCAGAGAATTATCTCCATCCAGGTCCCATGGACCCCAGCCATGCTAAGATTTAAAAGTATAGGTAATTGCTAAAAAGAGCCCACATGAGGTAGCACGTATAATTCATTATAGGTAAGGCAGTGTATTTACAAACAATCCACTTATAAGGGAGCCCCTGAGACAAATAAGAGTCAACAAAGTATAATGTATATTAAAGAGTCTCAGCGGTAACCCATATATAGAGTGGGTCATGAGCAAAGATGGAGCGCTTACCAAATAAGTGAAGTGGTGCAGGGGGACCCAGCCAGAGGGGATCTCCGACGGCCGTTTCGCGGTATACCACCGCTTCTTCCGGGAGGAGTAAGTGCGGTGTGGATGAACCGCGCCACCCTTTTGAATGTTCGCCACCCGGTCACATGATCTAAATCACGTGACCGGATGTCAGGGAATCCAGGGACGCCCGCGCAGCCGCATAACGGAGCCCCGCGCTGCACACTGAGTGCGCAAGCGCGCGACGCGTCAGAGGGAGCGCAGCGTCACAATTCCCCAGCAACAGGAGGGACACATGGGGCGCAGATTGCCAGGACGAGCACACAGGCACCCGTGGAGCACATAAGTACCAGGTGCACATCGGGCACTACACTCCCTGCGCCCCTCCTGGTGGCAGACAATGGAGAGCATGTTAAGTATAGGGATTATATTGTAATGGACATACAGAGTCCATGATCAACCACCAAATGTGTGACACATCACCGAGCATGTCGCCAGGCTCAGAGGGGGGACGCGTCACCGCCGACGAGCATGGCAGCTGTTCAAGGTGGAAAGTAAAACATTTGGTGGTTTTTGGGCAGACTGTCCAAAAACTGCTCCCATTCACAAAAGGAGGGGGGGGATATGAGTACAGTGCTGGAAATATACAATTTGTATGCATGTCTAAAAGAGCTGAACTATCAGACAAGCCAAGGAAATAAATGGTATGATAGAAGAGGAAATGCAAAAATACTCGCATGTAATTACACATGTGTGGTATATAAACAAAACGCATGAATATATGTATTATGATATAAGTAACACTATAGATATACTTGTTTTCCTAGAATAAAGAAGGGGAGGAAAAGGAGAAGGGAAAAGAAAGGAGAGGGAAAAAGAGGAGAAGGGGGGAAAAGAGGAAAAGACAGGGGGAAAACATATCACACAAAAAAATTTATGAAAGTGATGACACATTCCTCTTCAATATGGATTCACAATCCCAATTAGACGGCTTGAATGATGTCAGCTCACACCGCAATAGGTCAAACATGATGGGGGGGGGGGATGATGACGAGCAAGAAGCCTAGTAACAAACAAAAAACAATGAATATATATACAACACAGAATTTAAAATTTAAAAACATATAAACAGGAGGATCATTAGTAGTTTATATTTTATCTCAGACCCGCATGTGGTAGATTCTCAATCTCTGACCTCTCACGCCTCAAAATCATAATATTTATATATGATTTAAATAATCCCTTACACCCACTGTGTAGGAATTGAAGGCATATATTATAATGATCTAATGGGGTAAGAAGGTCAGGGATAACAAAAGGAAGGAGGAGAGGAACGGAGAAGAAGGCCCAAATCCTCAAGAAAGCATGGAAATTACAAGAAAGGGGCAAAACTAATGGACTCATTTAGACCAGCGGGAGTAAGCGTACCAGGGGGAAAACATATCACACATAAAAAAATTTATGAAAGTGATGACACATTCCTCTTCAATATGGATTCACAATCCCAATTAGACGGCTTGAATGATGACAGCTCACACCGCAATAGGTCAAACATGATGGGGGGGGGGGATGATGACGAGCAAGAATGTATACCCTTTTCAGTGTGACCTATATGAGACCTTAAGGTATAACCATGAGTCTTCTTGTTTGGATATTGATTGTTTCTGTGTTTTTCACAGTTTGGCCGTGGTTCATCATGGACTTTAGGACACGTGACCAGACGAGGCTCCTAGAAACTTGATAAAGCATTTAAAGACGGGAATAATACTACCCCAGAGGGTGTGGATGATGGAGTTAAAGAGAGGATCTTTAAATATAAGGGCATCCTTAGGAAAAGGACCCGCATGTGGTGGAATAAATCCTTTTTAGAAAAATATCTGGAAAAGGACCTCATCCCTAGGGGCCTCAGAGTTCAGGTCTTCCCCTCCTATGGAGTGGAAGACAAAGAATTTAAAAATGATTGGGAGATGCTGTCTGGTACATGCTCTCGTGGCTTCATGAAACTTCTGATTAAATCTAATTCTCAATCCTTGAAGGATTTTGAACGCGAAATGGAAGAATTACAGGCCTCAATTTCTCGTGACCTGCCCCGTGAGTCCTTTGCTGCATTTGAGGATGAATTGAAGCAGTTGGTTGAGAAATGGGACAAGGAAGTCAAAGATTTGAAATTTAAGAAACTGCAGAGAAATTTGAATGATTTTAACAACAATAAGATGTATCGCTGGAGGGTGCCGGGCGGCAGATCCAGACCCCCTTTTAGGTCTGGCTCTGCATCCCGCTCCCGTTCAACCTCCCTGCAGTCAGCCATTTCTGACAATGAATCTGTTGGGGAGACCTCTAATGCCTCTGGTACCACTGAAACCTATGGTATCAATACGAGAGGCAGGAACCGACAAACTAATCTCCAGCCAAAAAATCCAACAAAGGGGAAACCCACTAAAAAGCCGAACGCCTTGGAGGTAATTAACCTCTCTAATCATATCCTAACACAACATCAACTTGAGGTACTCTCTAAGGGGTTGAGCTTTGTACCGACTAACTGCTTTAATCTCTTCACTGCAGTAAAGGACCTGCATCTCTTCGCAAGGAAGTTGATCCTTAAGAAGCTTCACCATCGAGGCCGTGGAGAGGATGAGCTAGACAGCACTCTGGAAAGAGAGGCACTTCAAGCACTTAACGATTTACTTGAGGAGCAAAATGCCCAAACCCAAGGTACGTTCCCTCCAGGTGTTTATCCTAAGTCATCAAGGTTTCCCCCCTTGTCCCTATGTGCGGCGGTGGATATTTTTACCAAGGTGGTGACCCAAGATTTCACTAAAATCACCACTCAGAGGCGTGGTGATAACTTGGGCCGCAACCACCGCCTTGCACTTAGACAACTACAATCTATGTCTGATGTGGTCATTAAACCTTCGGACAAGGGGGGTAACATTGTAATCTGGCCTTGTGACAAATATGAGAGGGAAGCTTACAGGCAGCTAAGGAACAGAGACACGTACCAGAAATTGGATTATAATCCTTTACCTCGTTTTTTGGCTGCACTGTCACTCATTTTACAGCAAGCATTAGATGATGGTATAATCACTAAGAAGGTGTATGATGGCCTTCTCACTGTGTCCCCCAAGATCCCGACTTTCTATCTTTTACCCAAGATCCACAAAGACCCCCTTGACCCACCGGGGCGTCCCATAGTGTCCGGCATTGAGGGATTGAGTGACCCAATTTGTAAATTTTTGGACTACTATTTGAAACCGTTGGTAGAAACTCTCCCTTCATATGTCCGGGACACTACGGACGTCCTGACTAGGGTCGATGGGATATTTGTGGATCCTGGAGTACTCTTGGTCACGACTGACGTCGAAGCACTATATACATGCATTTCACATGCTGACGGCCTCGCGGCGGTTCGCTTCTTCCTGGAGATGACCAATCTGGACCCGCACTTATCTGAACTAATCCTCGAGCTCCTCTGCTTTGTCCTAAAACACAATTTTTTTGTTTTCAAAGATTATTTCTATCTACAGACCCGAGGCACGGCCATGGGGGCGGCCTGCGCGCCTTCGTATGCCAACCTCTTCCTGGGGTTCTGGGAGAGGGGACTATTTGGCAGCGAGGGCGGGCAGGCGGCCGACCATGTGCTGTGCTGGATGAGGTATATTGATGACATTTTGTTTTTGTGGCAGGGCACAGCCGACGAGCTCGGGGATTTCATTAAGGACTTGAATCAAAATCCTTATAACATCAAACTCACTTACCAATTTGACCCCAATAAGATTGACTTCCTGGATATCAGTCTGGAATTGGACCATCGCCGGGTCATCCAGACTGACGTATTCAGGAAATCCACTTCCGTAAACTCGCTTTTACACGCATCTTCTGCGCATAACTATTCTACCATCAAAGCGGTCCCGATTGGTCAGTTCCTCAGGATGAGGCGGATCTGTTCGACAGAGGCCAGCTTTAGACGTCAAGCTGATGATCTCAAGGGGAGATTTCGTGACCGTGGATACAGTGGGAGGGCCATCAAGAATGGCTACACTCGTGCCATTCATAACACTAGGGGACAACTTTTATTACCATCAAAACCTAAGAGGACTGAGAATACCATTAGGTTTATTTCAACATACAATCAGCAGTGGGAGAATATGCGCCATATATTGACGAAGCATTGGTCCATTCTACAGGCGGAACCAGCCCTTAGAGATTGTCTCCCGGATGCCCCTTCCATGACTTCTAGGAGATCCAGGAACTTACGTGATCTTTTGGTGCGTAGCCACTATGTACCAGCCCCTTCAAACTTTTTTGGTGTGATCACACCTAGAAGGGGTTGTGTCTCATGCGGGCACTGTGTGGCATGTGTTAACATCGGCAGGGGGAATTCTTTTTCCTCTGCCGATGGCTCTCGCACTTTCCAAATTAAGGAATACATTTCATGTCATACCACCCATGTCATCTATTATGCCACATGTGCCTGTCCTTTGATATACATTGGCTTAACCTCACGTGAGCTCCGTATACGAACACGAGAACACGTGAGGGATATTTGTGGAGCCAAGACGGTAACTGACATCTCAACCTTAAAGACCCTACCCAGACATTTTAGGATTGCGCACCAATGTAATCCTAGATCATTGAAGGTCCTGGGGATAGATGTTGTGCATGGGGGCATCAGGGGGGGGGCAACCTTAAAAAACGTCTCGCACAGACTGAGACCCGCTGGATCTCTGTCCTTGGTACGCTTACTCCCGCTGGTCTAAATGAGTCCATTAGTTTTGCCCCTTTCTTGTAATTTCCATGCTTTCTTGAGGATTTGGGCCTTCTTCTCCGTTCCTCTCCTCCTTCCTTTTGTTATCCCTGACCTTCTTACCCCATTAGATCATTATAATATATGCCTTCAATTCCTACACAGTGGGTGTAAGGGATTATTTAAATCATATATAAATATTATGATTTTGAGGCGTGAGAGGTCAGAGATTGAGAATCTACCACATGCGGGTCTGAGATAAAATATAAACTACTAATGATCCTCCTGTTTATATGTTTTTAAATTTTAAATTCTGTGTTGTATATATATTCATTGTTTTTTGTTTGTTACTAGGCTTCTTGCTCGTCATCATCCCCCCCCCCCATCATGTTTGACCTATTGCGGTGTGAGCTGACATCATTCAAGCCGTCTAATTGGGATTGTGAATCCATATTGAAGAGGAATGTGTCATCACTTTCATAAATTTTTTTGTGTGATATGTTTTCCCCCTGTCTTTTCCTCTTTTCCCCCCTTCTCCTCTTTTTCCCTCTCCT